>NW_012118310.1:689624-693671 GCF_000951035.1 Colobus angolensis palliatus
CCCGGGGTGCCTGGCCGGGCGGGGTAGCAGTGCTTGGCGCCCTTGCGGCGGGGAGACGGGGGGACGGCTCCCCTCCGGAGTTCTGCGGAGGACAGCAGCGACCGCCAAGGCTCAGTGAGTCCCCGCACTAGCGCGGCACCTGGCACTTGGCGGGGCCGAACCAACGAATGAGTGAATTTGCCTAGGGTCGCGCCTTCTGAACCCACTGACTCTTTCCTTGCCTCGGTCCTGCCCTCATTCCTCGACTCACTCCCTCCTGCCCTTCCTCACTATCTCCCTCCCAGCTCATAGCCTCCCTGCCCTTTCCTCATTCGCTTCTTCACTCTCTTCTCTCCTCCCTTCCCCTCTCTTACTCCGCCCTCTCATTCTCTCCCTCCCTCCTTCACTCTTGTTCTCCCCTCCATCCCCATTCCCTCCCTCCCTGTCTCACCCACCATTCCCTTCTTCCCTCACTCATTCCCTCCCTGCCTTCTTCACTCTCATTCTCCCCTCCCTCTCGTTACTTCCCTCCCTGTCTTTTTTTTTTTTTTTTTTTTTGAGACGGAGTCTCGCTCCGTGGCCCAGGCTGGAGTGCAGTGGCCGGATCTCAGCTCACTGCAAGGTCCGCCTCCCGGGTTCACGCCATTCTCCTGCCTCAGCCTCCTGAGTAGCTGGGACTACAGGCGCCCGCCACCGCGCCCGGCTAATTTTTTGTATTTTTAGTAGAGACGGGGTTTCACTGTGGTCTCGATCTCCTGACCTTGTGATCCGCCCGCCTCGGCCTCCCAAAGTGCTGGGATTACAGGCGTGAGCTCCCTCCCTGTCTTAAACGCCATTCGCATCCTCCCTCACTCATTCACTCCCTCCCTCTCTCCCCCCGCATCCCCTCCCTCTCTCATTCCCTTTCCCTCCCTCCTTCACTCTTGTTCTCCCCTCCCTCTCTCATTCCTTCCTTCCTTGTCTCACTTCCCCCCCTTTTCCTCCCTCCCTCTCTACCCCCTCCCATTGCCTCCCGCCCTTTTTGATTCCCTTGTTTCCCCCTCCCCTCCTTTACTCGTTCCCTTCGTCACGCACTCTTTCCCTCCCTCCCGCGCCTGCTCCTTCCCCGCTCCCTCTGCGGTCGGTGCCGCTGAAGGTAGCGCGCCCCCTGCGGGATATCGGGGAGAATCGCCGAACACCGCCAGGGTGAACAGGTGCTAGTTTGTGTGCCCGTTCCTTTACTGAGATTTTGCAGTAAATCTAATTCCCAGTCTTAAAGCCTGGTCCCAGAGGTCCGTGCGCGGCTCTTGGCATTCATTTTTCTCCACCTCACTTCCAAGCGGATCCCATCCTCCAAGGCGTATCCGTAACGGCTGCGCCCAAAGCTTAGAGCCACAGAGCCTCCTGATGGGATAAGATTGGTGTGTCCCACACTGTGGTTTTGAGACGGACTGTGAAGGGTGGAGAAAGTGGTGCGGGCAGGATATGGCTGGAGATGGCTCATGGTTAAAAAGAAAGGTGGGGCCGGGCGTGGTGGCTCGTGCGTGTAATCCCAACACTTTGGGAGGCTGAGACAGGCGGATCACGAGGTCAGGAGATAAAGACCATCCTGGTCAACATGGTGAAACCCCATCTCTACTAAAACACACCCACAAAAATTAGCCGGTCATGGTGGCGCGCACCTGTATTCCCACCTACTCGGAAGCCTGAGGCAGGAGAATCGCTTGAACCCAGGAGGTGGAGGTTGCAGTGAGCCGAGATCGCTCTGGTGACAGAGCGAGACTCCTTCTCAAAAAAAAAAAAAAAAAAAAAAAAAAAATGGTGGAAAGGGAATGTAAAAGGAAGAAAATAGATGAAAAAGAATTGCTGTCCTGGCTGAGTCCAGAGAAGTAACTGAGGGTCCCAGACAAGGATCAGGTGAACAGGATTGGCCTCCAGAGGCAGAGGTTCCAAATGTGAGTGGGCTTCCTCCTAGAAAGGCTTTCTGGAGGAGACCCCCCTACTGTGTAACAGAGGAGGACTTTGGGAGTAAGAAAAGCATTCCATGAAGGGGACAGTGTCAGCAAACACATGGAGGTGAGATCCTTCAAAGTGAGTGGTATGCAGGTTTCCAGGATACCTCCTGGAATTTTCATAATTCCAGTGGATTTCTGAGCCTGAAGGGAAGGTTGGAGAGCAGACCCTGCCCTCTGGAGGCTAGACTTAGCCCTGAGGGCACCCTTTAGCCAGGGTGGGCAGATGCCAACCTGGTGGAGAGGAAGACTAAGTAGGGAGCCAGCCATAGTGCCTGGTCTCAGACAGGCAGGGAGTGAAGACGAGAGTGAAGCGGGCTAGAAACCTGGGAAGGAAGCAGCTTCCCCAGTATAAATCCAGTGATGTGTAAAGATTGAGCCCAGGAGATGGGCGGGGAAGTAGGTCCACCCTGGCTACACGGGAGCCAGAGCAAGAGCAGGTTTGGGGGAAGATGAGGCCCAGCTTGGCCTCAGGTAGGGGAAGACTGATCTCCAAGGCCCAATGGGACCAGGTGTAAGGGTGGACCCAGAGAAAAGAAGAAAAGGAGTCCTGGGGCAACAACAAGGAGGCCACTGTGGTCTGAATGTTGGTACCCCCAAAATTCCTATGTCGGAACTGAATCCTCAGTGTGATACTAGTATAAAGTAGGGCCTTTGGGAGGGGTTTAGGTCATGAGGGTGAAGTCACTATGGGATCAGTGTATAAAAGAGGTTTGAGGGAGTTCATCCCCTACTTTTGCCAGGTGAGGACGCTATAATAAGCACCATCTTCAAGGCAGAGAATTGGCTGGGCGCAGTGGCTCACGCCTGTAATCCCAGCACTTTGGGAAGCCGAGGCGGGCGGATCACGAGGTCAGGAGATCGAGACCATTCTGGCTAACACGGTGAAACCCCGCTCTACTAAAAATACAAAAAATTAGCCAGGCATGGTGGTGGGCACCTCTAGTCCCAGCTACTCAGGAGGCTGAGGTAGGAGAATGGCATGAACCTGGGAGGCAGAGCTTACAGTGAGCTGAGATCGCGCCACTGCACTCCAGCCTGGGCAACAGAGTGAGACTCCGTCTCAAAAAAAAAAGAAAGGCAGAGAATGTACCCTTCACTAGACACTGGGGCTTTTTTCTGAAGACTACTGTGTCATATAAAATTTATATTAAATAAATTGATATGCTTTTCTCTTGTTAATCTGTCCTTTGTTAGAGGGGTGTCAACCAGGAACCTTGTGATAGGTGAGGAAAAAATATTACCTTTCCCCCTACTCTTTCTGGCACCCAGCAAACAAATGGGGTGGCAAAGACACCCCACTACAAGGTCGACTGTCCCAGATCGCTGCCTGTAGTACTCAGCTGAGAGTAGAAGGTAAAAACTTCTTGTCCCTTCCTTTCCAAATTCAAATTAGCAGAAGAAATATTGTGTCCGCATTGTGACTCTTGCTTAAATTTGTTTTAGGGGTAACCGTTTGTTATTGATCCTTTCCTCCCAGGCACAGCTACCTCTTTCCTGTTTGTTTTGCTTGTGTCCTGAGAGCTTGGCTTTATGACCAGTGAGAATATTCTCCCCAATCTCTGAATAGGCAGTGGGTGCAAGTGACAGCTTGCTTTAGGACAGCTTGCATTAGGGGTGCAAGTAACAGCTTGCATTATTACAAACTCCTCTGTCCTGGTCAGAAAAAGAGAAGGTTCGTTTTTTGTTTGTTTGTTTGGTTTTTGTTTTGTTTTAATGTCTTGCTCTTTCGCTGAGGCTGGAGTGCAGTGGCATGGTAGCATGATCTCGGCTTACTGCAACTTCTGCATCCTGGGCTCAAGTGATTCTTCTGCCTCAGCCTCCTGAGTAGCTGGGGCTACAGGTGCACACTACCTCACCCAGGTAATTTTTTTTGTATTTTTAGTAAAGAGGGGGATTCACCATGTTGTGCAGGGTGGTCTCTCTCTTTTTTTTTTTTTTCCAATTGTTTTCTGAGACAGAGTCTTGCTCTGTCACCCAGGCTAGAGTGCAATGGTGGAATCTCGGCTCAGCCGCCCAAGTGGCTGGGATTACAGGCACCTGGTAATTTTTTTTGTATTTTTAGTAAAGAGGGGGA
>NW_012118310.1:695546-697967 GCF_000951035.1 Colobus angolensis palliatus
AAAGATACAGGGTCTCACCCAGGCTGGTCAGGAACTCAATCCACCTGTCTCAGCCTCCCAAAGTGCTAGGATTACAGGCATGAAGGACCACGCCCGGCCAAAGACAAGGTTCTGAACCTTCTATTTTTCTGACCATGACAGAGGAGTTTGTAATAAGTGGGCCTAGTCCATAAGGGGTTTTTGTTGTCTCAATATTCATTGGTGTTATAGATGAGCCAGTACATGACTGGAGACGTGACACTGTTCTGTACGAGATGACATCCTTAGTCACCTGTGTCAACAAAGGTGACTTCTGGCCAGGCACGGTGGCTCACACCTGTAATCCCAGCACTTTAGGAGGCTGAGGCGGGCAGATCACAAGGTCGGGAGTTAGAGACCAGCCTGACCAACATGGTGAAACCCCATCTCTACTAAAATTACAAAAAAATTAGCCAGGCATGGTGGCCCATGCCTGTAATCCTAGCTACTCAGGAGGCTGAGGCAGGAAAATCAGTTGAATCTGGGAGGCAGAGGTTGCAGTGAGCCAAGATCGCGCCACTGTACTCTAGCCTGGGTGACAGAGCGAGACTCCATCTCAAAACAAACAAAACAAAACAAAAAAAACCAAAAGTGCCTCCTTTCTTTTGAATGTCTTTGCAAATGGTATGGATTTGAGAGTGCTGAATCTTTGTGCACCCTCTTTGGAGGGTGTCTTTCTTTCTCTCTCTTTTTAAGAGACAGGGTCTCGCCCAGACTGCTCAGGAACTCCTGGCCTCAGGTGGTCCTCCCACTTTGACTTCCCAGAGTGCTGAGATTACAGGCATGACCCATTGTGCCCAGCCTTGAGGATGTCTCTTTTGTCCATGGTTAAGTCATAAAATGCTTATTGGTTTTGGTTCTGAGTTGCTTGGTAGGTACCTTTGGTTTACAAGAAGAAAAGTGGTGGGTGGGCAGGGTGGTGGTAGGGAAGAGTGTTCAGTACTGCCAGGAATATGTACTATCTGTTCTGGCTGAAAACTGATAATGAGATATTTGAAAAGAATTTTTTTTTTTTTTTTTTACAGCTCTATGATCAGAAGATGGCATAATCGGGGCTGGGCACAGTGGCTCAGTGCCCAGCTGGGATTACGCCTGTAATTGCAGCACTTTGGGAGGTTGAGGCGAGTGGATCACAAGGTCAGGAGTTCGAGACCAATCTGGCCGAGATGGTGAAACCGTATCTCTACTAAAAATACAAAAAAATTAGCTGGGTGCAGTGGCAGGCACCTGTAATCCCAGCTACTTGAGAGGCTGAGGCAGGAGAATCGCTTGAACTCGGAGGGCGGAGGCTGCAGTGAGTCGAGATCACACCACTGCACTCCAGCCTGGGCAACAGAGTGAGACTCCGTCTCAAAAAAACAGAAAAGAAGATGGCGTAATCGGAAGTTGATATTCTCTCTATTGGATCCTGCTTCTCCCTTGGGGTCTTCTTGGTCACCTAAAGCCCCTCTTCTGGAGTCCCTGCCCTCTACCGGCTCTGCCTCCTGCTTCCTTTCCGTATTGCCATGATTTTTGCTAAGGATAATGGACAACTTCATTGGGTTCTTTGGGAAACTTGCAATCTCCCCAAACAAGCCCCTCTGAGATTTCTCCTTTCCAGTTGCTTTTGCTCCCCTTTACTCCTTTTGCCACCTTTGATATTTCCTCCAATTTCCTTGATTCCTTTGATATGTCCCCATTCAGGCCACTCTGGCCTTCTATCCAACCTGCCAGAACTTTTTCCACTTCAGCACTTCAGTCACTTAAACATTAGGGCTCCCTCCCCTAAAGGGACTCAAAATCCTGCAAAAACAACCATCTAAGGATAAAAAGAGAAAAAATGAAACTGTTTGGAAACTAGGCAAATGAAAACTCTTTTTAAAGTCTTTTTTGGGGGGCCAGGTGTGGTGGCTCACCCCTGTAATCCCAGCCCTTTGGGAGGCCGAGGTGGGCAGATCACAAGGTCAGGAGTTTGAGACCAGCCTGGCCAATATGGTGAAACCCGTCTCTCCTAATAATACAAAAAAAATTAGCCAGGTGTGGTGACACACGCCTGTAGTTCCAGCTACTTGGGAGACTGAGGCAGAAGAATCGCTTGAACCCGAGAGGCAGAGGTTGCAGTGAGCCGAGATTGAACCACTGCACCAGCCTAGCAATAGAGCAGGAAGACTCCATCTCTTAAAAAAAAAAAAGTACATATGTATATATATATATAGAGAGAGAGAGAGAGAGAGAAACCAGTGAGTTTGTATTACTGTGTTTTACTGACTCACAACTACCATTTTGGAATGAAAGCTATAAGATATTTGTGTTTTTATGTGTTTATATTTGTGTATATGTATGTATGTATGTTTGAATATTATATATATCCATATTCAGTATTACTAACTGAATTTTTTTTTTTTTTTTTTTTGAGACAGAGTC
>NW_012118310.1:698998-705027 GCF_000951035.1 Colobus angolensis palliatus
AAAAAAAAAAAAAAGAAAGAAAACTGACGGCCTAGTCAAACAAGTTTATGTTATCACTACTAAATGGTAAAGATAATAAAATTATCAATCCAACCTAAGAGCAAAATGTGCAATAAAAATGAATTGCGGCTGGGCTCACCCCTGTAGTCCCAGCAGCTTGGGGGGCCAAGGCGGGCGGATCACCTGAAGTCAGGAATTCAAGACCAGCCTGGCCAATATGGTGAAACCTGGTCTCTACTAAAAATATAAAATTAAGGCCGGATGTGGTGGCAGGCACCTGTAATCCCAGCTACTCGGGAGGCTGAGGCAGGAGAATCGCTTGAACCTGGGAGGTGGAGGTTGCCGTGAGCCGAGATTGTGCCACTGTACTCCAGCCCGGGAGACAGTGTGAGACTCCATCTCAAAAACAAAAAAATTAGCTGGGCATGGTGGTACACGCCTGTAATCCCAGCTACTTGGGAGGCTGAGGCAGGAGAATCACTTGAACCGGGGAGGCAGAGGTTGCAGTGAGCCAAGATCGCGCTGCTATACTCTAGCCCAGGCAACAGAGTGAGACTTCGTCTCAAAAAATAGAATTGCATGGCTGGGCGTGGTGGCCCATGCCTGTAATCCCAGCACTTTGGGAGACCAAGGCAGGTGGATCATTTGAGGTCAGGAGTTCGAGACCAGCCTAGCCAACATGGTGAAACCCCATCTCTACTAAAAATACAAAACATTAGCCAAGTATGGTGGCATGCGCCTGTAAGCCCAGTTACTTGGGAGTCTGAGGCAGAAGAATCGCGTGAACCCGGGAGGTGGAGGTTGCAGTGAGCCAAGATGGCACCACTGCACTCCAGCTTGGGTGAGAGTGAGACTCCGTCTCAAAACAAACAAACATGAATTGCTTGATGCATGGAAGTTTAAAAAAACAAAACAAAACAAGAGGGTCAGGCATGGTGACTCACACCTATAATCCCAGCACTTTGGGAGGCCGAGGCAGGCGGATCACGAGGTCAGGAGATCAAGACCATCCTGGCTAACAGGGTGAAACCCCCATCTCTACTAAAAATACAAAAATTTGCCAGGCGTGGTGGTGGGCACGCCTGTAGTCCCAGCTACTTGGGAGGCTGAGGCAGAATGGCGTGAACCCGGGAGGCAGAGCTTGCAGTGAGCTGAGATTGCGCCACTGCACTTCAGCCTGGGTGGCAGAGTGAGACTATGTCTCTAAAAAAGAAAAAAGGGAGGAATTTTTTTTTTTTTTTTTTTGAGACAGGGCCTTGCTTTGTCACTGAGGCTGGAGTGCAGGGGCGATCTCAACTCGTTGCAGCCTCAACTTCCTGGGCTCAAATGATCCTCTCACCTCAGCCTCCCGAGTAGCTGGGACTACAAATGTGTGCCACCACACGTGGCTAATTTTATTTTTTTGTAGAGATCAGGTCTTGTTTTGTGGCCCAAGTGAAACCTTGTTTTTTAACATGAGTTAATATCAGTATAAGAGTTATGGTTTTACCTATTTTTGATTTTTTTTTTTCCTCGGACAGGGTCTCATTGTTACCCAGGTTGGAGTGCAGTGGTGAAATCATAGCTCACTGCAGCCTCCAACTCCTCCTGGGTTCATTCCTGAGCTCAGGCAATCCTCCCACCTCAGCCTCCTATTTTTGAAAATTATCCTGTAATATCTGTAATGTGTGAAATTATATAAAGAGCCTTAATATGTTTGTCCCTGAGACCCAGGATGCATTTCTGCTTTTTCCCGAGAGTAAATGATTATTTAGAAAGCATGCCAAATTATATACAAATCAACATTCTCTACTCTAATCCTGTGCCTCTGAAACTATAGAAATGTCACAGTCCCTGCCCCACATCTTCAAATTAACATTCTCAGGTAACAACAATAAGTCTTCTCTTCCCAAAGGGTTTGTGTCTGGAAAAACAAGCTATTTCCTAGGCTCATATTTCCTCTCTTTGTAGCATGCCTCAGTAATCTATCCAAGAAGTATATATTGGAGAGTAAGGAGGGCGTCCACCAGCAAGACCACAGTTAACAGCCATAAGATGGGAGACAAGCACAAAGGGATAGGTCAACATACTGGCAAAAAAATCCTGTGACAGCTTGAGAATAACTCTTCATTTCATTCATGGTAGAAACCCTACTGTCCATTGCATGGGTATCAACAAGGTGGTAGGCTAGTGAGTCACACAGCCACAAAGAAATGATGTCACCTAGGAGGTGAGGAACAAGACCTGGGAAAAATCCTAGGATACCCTCTTTCTGATAAATCGTTAGTATGGTGTCACAGAGTCCACAGAACTTGGATTCTTTCCCAGTGAATTGTGCCATAGATCTTAGAGTGAGCACATGGAAGGGACGTGATGAGGGCAGCAGCTGAACAAGTGATCATCTCTTGAGTTGTTTCCTTGATGATTTGGTCAAAGGAAGATGAGATTTCTTTTTGTTCATATCCAGGTCCTAACTTCTCACCCTTGTCACACTCCTGGTAATGCTGTAAAACTTTACCATGGACCACAGTTCCAAGGACCCCCGGATGCAGTCATGGAGTTAAGCCTGTGAGCAACCCATGCCTTCTGTCAATGCTGGCAATGTTCAGAGCATAACAAAAGAAACGAGAAAGCTGACATACTTGCCACCCCAAAATATTTCTCCTGTTGGGGGAAGAGGCTCATATCCCACCTGGATGAGCACTTTCATGTGCATGATTTGCTAGGACAGGATAGTAAGACCGGAGAACAGGAGCACAAACATCCGCTGTGACAGCACCTGTATTATTCTGTTTTCATGCTGCTGATAAAGACACACCCAAGACTGGGAAGTAAAAGAAGTTAAATTGGACTTACAGTCCCATATGGCTGGGGAGGCCTCAGAATCATGGCGGGAGGTGAAAAGCACTTCTTACATGGTAAGGGCCAGAGAAAATGAAGCAAAAGCAGAAACCCCTGATAAACCCATCAGCTCTCCTGAGACTTATTTTTGGGAAAGACCTGCCCCTTGATTTAATTACCTTCCCCTGAGTCCCTCCCACAACACTTGGGAATTCTGGGAGATACAATTCAAGTTGAGATTTCATTGCAGACACATCCCAACCATGTCAGCACCCATGGATGGACAGATCCCGGATGCATTTTTTTTTTTTTGGAAACAGTCTCACACTGTCACCCAGGCTTGGAGTGCAGTGGCTCCATCTCGGCTCACTTGCAGCTTCCCCCTCCCAGGTTCAAGTGATCCTCCTCCTGCCTCAACCTCCTCAGTAGCTGGGATTACAAGCATGTGCCACAACACCTGGCTACTTTTTGTATTTCTAGTAGAAATAGGGTTTGGCATTGTTGACCAGGCTGGTCTCAAACTCCTGACCTCAAGTGATCTGCCTGCCTCAGCCTCCCAAAGTGCTAGGATTATATGAGCCACTGCGTCCGGCCTCAGGATACATTTCTAAAGCCTGGATTCAGGACAATTTCTGAAACTGTGCACCAAGATGACACTGTCAACTTACATGTCCAAGAACATTGGAGTGAGCAAGGCGTGAGAGATTCATAGATATGGCATATGATACTGGTTTTTTTTTTTTTTTTTTTTTTTGAGATGCAGTCTCGCTCTGTCACCCAGGCTGGAGTGACACCAGGCCCTGGTGCAATCTTGGCTCACTGCAACCTCTACCTCCCGGGTTCAAGCAGTTCTCCTGCCTCTATAGGCACGCGCCCCCACACCTAGCTAATTTTTGTATTTTTAGTAGAGATGGGGTTTCACCATTTGACCAGGCTGGTCTCAAATTCCTGACCTCAGGTGATCCACCCACCTCAGCCTCCCAAAGTGCTAGGATTACAGGTGTGAGCCACCACACCCGCTTGGCCTTAAAATTGCCTTTTTTTTTTTTTTTTTTTTTTTTTTTTTTTTTTAGTAGAGACGTGGTTTCACTGTGTTAGCCAGGATGGTCTCGATCTCGTGGCCTCGTGATCCGCCTGCCTCGGCCTCCTAAAGTGCTGGATTACAGGCGTGAGCCACCATTCCCAGCCAAAATTGCCTTTTAAATCTGTTACACTTGGTGGTATATAGATTTACCCATGATGTAATTCTATAATTAAAATTATAATTAAATTTTAATGAAAATTTTAGTTAATAATAAATTAATACTTATGAAAATACCTAGGCTCTAACATTAGGTTTACAACACAGGATTCAAATGGCATCTACAGCATGATCCATTACATTTTTTGTTTGTTTGTTTGTTTGAGACGGAGTCTCACTCTGTTGCCCATGCTTGGGCAGTGGTGCCATCTCGGCTCACTGCAACCTCCGCCTCCCGGGTTCAAGTGATCCTCCTGCTTCAGCCTCCCAAGTAGCTGGATTACAGACATGTGCCACCACGCCCAGCTAATTTTTGTATTTTTAGTAGACACGGGGTTTCACCATGTTGCCCAGAGTGCTCTTGAACTCCTGACCTCAGGTGATCGGCCCACCTCGGCCTCCCAAAGTGCTGGGATTATAGATGTGCGCCACTGCGCCTGGCCCCCATTACAGTTTTTAAAGGAACAGAGAGGACAAGAAAATTTACCAAAATACTGACAATGCTGCCTCTGGATGATGGGATTCATAATGTTTGGGCCTTTCTAAAGTTTCTACCATGTATGGCTTTTAGAAACAATAACCGCCGGGCGTGGTGGCTCATGGCTGTAATCCCAGCACTTTGGGAGGCCAAGGATGGCGGATTGCCTGAACTCAGGAGTTCGAGATCAGCCTGGGCAACATGGTGAAACCCTGTCTCTACTAAAATACAAAAAATTAGCCAGGCATAGCAGCGCACGCCTGTAGTCCCAGCTACTTGGGAGGCTGAGGCAGGAGAATTGCTTGAACCCAGGAGGTGGAGGTTGCAATGAGTCGAGATTGCATGACTGCACTCCAGCCTTGGCAACAGAGTGAGACTCCAGCTCAAAAAAGAAAAGAAAAGAAAAGAAACAACCACTCCCTCCCTACCTCCACATACATAAGTGATTACAGTCTCTGGGCCAAACACACAGAGGAGTTACATCTGGCTGGTGCTAGGATGGAATGCGGGGCAGATCACCACCTCCCAGGGACTGAGTGCCAAAGTAAGGAGGAAGATTAGAGGTGAGGCTGTAGGGAGACAGCCACAGGCTCAAAGGGCTTGTGCTAAGCTCTTGAGGGGGAAGCTTGATCTGCCTGGGAAGCTTCCAGCTCCTACCTCCTGCAGAGCCCAGATGGTGTCCAGGAAATATGTGGCCATTGAGTGGAAACAGCCTTGGCACAGTAGCCTGCAGGAACCTGGAGGCTAGAGACATGGCCACATGAGCAGTGAGGATCTCCCCCGAGATGAGGATCCCCAGAACCTAGTGTGGGATGCAGGTCTGGCCTCTGCATACCCTCGGCTTCCTCCATCATTTATTCTCAGACATCTAAACCATCAACATCCAGACGGGGGATCCCAGGAGGGTCTACAGTGTCAAGAGAGGGCAAGTCCACTTCAGGATCAACCTTCCCATGGCCTCCTACTTTCCCTAGTCCACCTTTCCAGGTCATCCATCCAGACTCTCACCAGGGATCATTGCCCTGGGCACCACCAACCCAATGCAGGGACAAGTAGAAAAAGAGCTCTGGGGAAAATACCAAAGGGAATAGTCACTCAATTTTATTGTGATGACAAACTCTTGGCAAAGTTCCAGGCCTCTGTCTGCCTGTGTCTGTGAACAGTGCAGAAGAGGGAGGGTTGTCCTGAGTACCCTATTAACCTGTTCGTTCGTTTGTTTGAGACAGTTTCGCTCTTGTCGCCCAGGCTGCAGCGCAATGGCACGATCTCAGCTCACTGCAACCTCTGCCTCCTGGGTTCGAGTGATTCTCATGCCTCAGCCACCCGAGTAGCTGGGATTACAGGCGCGCACCACCATGCCTGGCTACTTTTGTATTTTTAGTAGAGATGGGGTTTCACCATGTTGACCAGGCTGGTCTGGAACTCCTGACCTCAGGTGATCCACCTGCCTCGGCCTCCCAAAGTGCTGGGATTACAGGCATGAGCTACCAC
>NW_012118310.1:705597-711850 GCF_000951035.1 Colobus angolensis palliatus
AAAAAAAAAAAAAAAGTAAAAGAACACTAAAATGTGGCATTTCCTGGGCGACCCCGGACAAGATGATCACTCTAGATACAGTTTTTAAAAATTAGTTTTCAGCCTGGCCAAGATGGTGAAGCCCTGTCTCTACTAAGCATACAAAAAATTAGCCAGGCTTGGTGGCAGACATGTGTAATCCCAGCTACTGGGGAGGCAGAGGCAGGAGAATCACTTGAACCCAGGAGGCAGAGGTTGCAGTGAGCCGAGATGGCACCACAGCACTCCAGCCTGGGCGACAGGGCGAGACTCCATCTCAAAAAAAAAAGAAAAAAATTAGTTTTGCCACCGGGTACTGTGGCTTATGTCTATAATCCCAGCACTTTGGGAGGCCGAGGTAGGTGGATCACCTGAGGTCAGGAGTTCGAGACCAGCCTGGCCAACACGGTGAAATCCTGTCTCTACTAAAAATACAAAAATTAGCTGGGCATGGTGGGGTATACTTGTCATCCCAGCTACTGGGGAGGCTGAGGTGGGAGAATTGCTTGAACCCGGGAGGCAGAGGCGGAGGTTGTAGTGAGCCGAGATGGTGCCATTGCACTCCAGCCTGGCCAAGAAGGGCTAAATTCCATCTCAAAAAAAGAAAAAAAGAAAAATTAACTTTGGGAGTATTAGAGCAGAAAATGTTTGAAAACATGAACAGCTCTCACTTCAACACAAGACCTGAAACCCTGTTGGCAAGAGAGGCCTCTTTGGGGAGAATGCTCACTCCTCTCCCACCCACTCCCTACCACCCTCAACCTCCTGTCTGGGGCACAGTATCAAGGGGTGTACAGTGCCTAGCAGGGGCCTGGCACTTAGGCTTCAGTAGGTGCCAGTCCACACTCTCTGAGACCCATATTGGTTGGTGTCCACCCGGTACTTATGAACCACTTGGGCTCCAGATTTTCCTCACGTCACCTCCCTCCTCAGGGTAACAGATAAAGGCCCCATAGTTCTGAGGAGGCAGAACTTTTACATTCCTAAAAGTATTCTCAGGTCCCCATAACCCCTCATCCCACCTTCAGCTCGCTCACCTTCACCTATCAAATTCGTTTGACATCTGGCCTCCAGCTGACTAGCTAGGCTGAGTTCTCCATGAAGGGACATGGTTGCTGGTCAAAGGGGAAAGCCCAGGTCTAAAAATTGATAAACGTGGTTTAGGGGCCTCTAAATACATCCGCAACCCCCAAATACAGCCATTGGTGACATGTGAGAGTCAAAAAAATCTAAGAGCGAAGCAGTGATGAGAGTCCATCTGGTCACTCTTCGGAGGCGGCGCTAGCAGGCAGTCGCAGGAAAGCAGATCCCAGATCACATTGCACTGGCACACAGTGGGTATCCACACATATTTGATAAATAAACACTCTCTCCCTAACATTACTATAGATAGCAGATAGCTGGCAGCTTGGCCTGGCATCCCAGAGGGGTCTGGATGTCAGGGACTAGATAAGGCCAGCACACTGAAGAGTCGCAGAAAATGCAGGCTGTCAGGCGCGGGCCTGCTGCGGGAGCACCTGCCCTGTCCGACAGCTGCACTGGAAGAGGGGCGTGTGTCTCCCAGCCGGGCGGAGCTGAGACCGCTTCGTCCTCGGCGGGGAACTTCATTTCCCACAGGCCTATGCGTGAGACTCGATTTCCCACAACCTCCCTCACTTCCGGCCCCGTCCGAGGCGCCGCGGACGGTTTCCGGGTTTGGGCCTGGCTCTGTGGCTGAGGCAGCGGCGGTCGCGGCCGGGCGGGCTACGGGCGGCGGGAGCTGGGGAACAGGCATGGACGTTTCAGGGCAAGAGACCGACTGGCGGAGCACCGCCTTCCGGCAGAAGCTGGTCAGTCAAATGTGAGTAGTGGTCGGGGCAGGGGGCTGGATTGTGGGGCCTTCCTCCTTCGCGTGGCGGGCGAGGCCAGGGCCGGATCTGTGAGAAACCTAGGGCGCCGGGAGACAGAAGGCGCCGGGGATTTGCGTGGGTCCCAGGGCGCAGGCCTACCCTGTCTGTCCCCGACATGAACTGCTCGTTAGCTTTCCTGGGGCCGAGCTCTGCAAACCAACGAGCCCTGGCTTATGAATCATCGTCTTGAGCTTTCTCATTCGTCATTTGTGTGCTTTGGGTGCAGACTTTCCCCCGCTTTTTGAACCACACTGAATAGGGAAAGGGAGAGAGGCAGCCGGCTGTAGTGTGTTTAGCAGAGCTGGGTGCTTCATGTTTTCTCTTCCAGAAAAGCGCGTCAACGGTGAGAGAAAGTGATGGGAGGAGGGTGGATTAAGATGATATTGGGAAGGTAGTTGTTTGGGGTGTGGGCGGTGGGACCGAGGATCTAAGGGTGACCCCCCGAAGGAATGTGGACTTTGCCAAAGGATGGCAGGAAGCCACTGTCAGGAAGCGATCGTCGTTTCTGGAGGAGAGAGTGAAGACCTGGGGTCAGCGGCCCCGCGCAGAGGAACTCTAGCCCCTTACCACCGACTGCTTGTTTCTATTAGCAGTTTTTAACTGAGCTTATTGGCGTGTTGTGCTCGCCACAGATTTGCCTGAGACAGCCCCTTTCCTGAGGGATGGCATTGTCGGTAAAGGAACCGTCACAGTGCAGTCTTGTCAGTCTGTAATGTTGTGTATACTGCAGGGGTTTCTTGCGAAGCGGCGGTTAACTTGAGCCGACCAGGGGCAGTCTAGTGAGTAGGTGACAATAAATTGAGTCCTAGAAAGACAAGTAGGAGTGTAAATAGCCACCATTCCAAGCTGAGGAGTTAGGAAACATGTGCATTTACTGCGTGGAGGGAGGACCTTGTAGGCTGAGAGTTCCGGGGCTCGAGGAGTAAGGGAGCTCAGGAGATAATGGAATGAGGGTGAGCGGGTACTAGCACTTTAGTGGGGGTGTTGTGCTAAGGAGTTGAGCCTGTGTTTGGCATGTGGCGTTCTTTGAAGTAGTGAAATGCCAGTGTTGGGAATATCCCTAGAGTCCCTGGAGATGGATAAAGGACAGAGAAGAGAGACCAGTTAAGCCATTAAGGGAGTTTGAACATTTGGAGAGAGTGGGGAACCTGTCCTTTTTCATCCTTGTATTCTCACTGCTAGCTCACTGCCTGCCACATTGCTCCATGAAATGATTGTGGCATGACCTAGTCGGTCGGGAGATTATAAAGGCCTGCATTAGGCAGTGGTAGAAACTGAAAGAGGAAGACAGATTCCAGAGGAAGGGGAATGTAGACAATTCTTGATGACTAACTGGATGGAGGGGGGTGGGGTGTAAGGTGAAGCATTGTGGAAGGAAGGAAGCCAGGCTGAATGCTGGGAAACCTTTCAGTACAGTGGAAAGAGTAGGGACTGTAGAGTTAGTAGCTGTGGGCTTTGGGAAGAATAGCCTTGGGATATTTCTGGGGATATTGCACAATCAGTGAACAGTGTTTTACTGATACACTATAGTTATCTGTAGGTGAAATCTTGAGAGATATCCCACTTCAGGGTTCCTGCAAGAAAAGTCCCCAGGGCAAGGGTTCTTCTTTGGAAAGCCCAGAATTTAAGACCTGGAAGGGTGAGTTGTCATCGCAGAAAATGGGGGCAGGGAAAGTGTTAGAGGACTGGGAGGGTGATTGAAGAGTTTATGGGTGTTGAGAGTGACTAGATATTTCCTAACTTAGCTTTATTTTGCTTCCAGGAGAATTGAGTTCTTTTTTTTTTTTTGAGATTGCTGTTTGTGTATTTTTCTATTGCTGCTCTAACAAATTACCACAAATTTAGCATCTTAAAACAACACACATTTGGCTGAGCGTGGTGGCTCACGCGTGTAATCCCAGCACTTTGGGAGACTGAGGCGGGTGGATCATGAGGTCAAGAGACCAAGACCGTCCTGGCCAACACAATGAAACCCTGTTTCTACTAAAAATACAAAAATTAGCTAGGTGTGATGGCACACACCTGTAGTCCCAGCTGCTCAGGAGTCTGAGGCAGGAGCATTGCTTGAACCCGGGAGGCGGAGGTTGCAGTGAGCCGAGATCATGCCACTGCACTCCAGCCTGGTGACAGAGCAGGACTCCGTCTCAAAAACAAACAAAAAACACACATTTATCATCTGGTAGTTTCTGTAGGTCAGAGGTCCAGGTAGGTTTCACTAGGTCTCCTGCTTAGGGCCTAACAAGGCTGAAATCAAGACATTGGCAGGGTGCATTTCTTACTGGAGGCCCTGGGGTGGAACCTGCTTGCAAGCCCATTTATGCTGTTGGCCATATTCAGTTCCTTGAGCTTGTGGGACTGAGGTGCCCTCTTTCCTTACTGGCTGTTAGCCAGGAGTCAATCTTTGTTCCCAGAAGCTGCCCGAATTCTTTCTCATGCTTTTTATGTGTCTCCCTCCAGCGAGGGCCAGTTGTTCTGCCACATCTCTGATTTCAGCTAGAGAAAATATCCTGCTTTTCAGGGCTCAGATTAGATTTAGTGCACTCGGAGAAGCCAGGATAATCTCTTTATTTTAAAGTTTGTATTTTAATTACATCTGCAGAATTCCTTTTGCCATCTAATGTAGCATATTCCCAAGTTCTAGGGATAAGGCATGAGATGGGCATTCTCCTACCACAGCAGGGAGGAGCAGTTTCAAAGGTTGCCTTCCCTAGGTGGTGATGTGGGTGTTCTCAGTTCTCAAATTTGTCTGTATTCTCTCTAGGATTCACTTTCTCTCTAGGGTTCACGTTGAAAGTCGTGATTCTTGGTGCCTTGATTTATTGTGCTCACAAGGTTAAAAAATTTGCTTTAAAAAAAGATTTGCATTAGAATTCTGGACATACTTTTAACACTTAACTTCCTCCCATGTTTTTACACTGTTGTTTAATTTTGGCCATTTTGGGAAATGCTTTGTACCCAAGTAATTTATAGTTGATGAAGAGATAGAGAAAGTATCTTGCTTGGCCAGGCACTGTGGCTCACACCTGTAATCCCAGCACTGTGGGAGGCTGAGATCTGGGACTGCTTGAGTCCAGGAGTTTGAGACCGGCCTAGGCAACATAAAAAAATATAACAATTAACTGGGTGTGGTGGCGTGTACTCATAGTCCCAGCTACTCTGGAGGTTGAGGCGGGGGGGATCACTTGAGCCCAGGAGGTCGAGACTGCAGTGAGCTATGATCACACCACTGCACTCCAACCTGGGCCACAGGGCGAGACCCTGTCTCAAAAAAAAAAAAAAAAAGAAAGCATGTTAAGGTTTGACAGAGGAGAAAACATCTGATGGTTAGTTACCTGTCTCTACCAAGAGCCTAGGGAACACTGCCCCAGAGCATGAGCTAGTATATAATCTAGTCTCCTGGCTCCCACTAAGGAAAAGGGATTTTGAGTTGAGGCTGGCTATGACTAGACAGCCGTTGCAGAGACTCTCCAGTTCAGCCTCTTAGCCCTCCACTGCCTCCACCTCACCTGGGCCCATTCTGGGCTATGGTCTCCTGCTCTCTTCCCAGTCCCATCCTTCTTCCCTCAACAGCACAAGTGAGGGTGAGGCCTGAAGTGTAGTCACTGCTCTGCTGCAGAACAGTGACTTAGCATTAGAATAAAACTCCAGATGTCCCACCCTCCTAGTCCCTCACCCTGACCTGGTGTAGTCACCTTTTCTCCTACCCCCACCCTGTTCTGACCTCTCTGGTCTTTCAGCTTCTTGAACATTCCAAGCTTTTTTTTTTTTTTTTTTTTTGAGACAGAATCTTGCTCTGTGGCCCAGATTAGAGTGCAGTGGTACGATGATAGCTCACTGCAGCCTTGGCCTTCCAGGCTCAAACGATCCTCCCACTATAGCCTTCTGAGTAGATGGGACTACAGGCACACACCACCACGCCTGACTGATTTTTACATTTTTTGTAGATATGAGGTTTCACCATGTTGCCCAGACTGGTCTTGAACTCCTGGGTTCAGGTGATCCTCCCTACTCAGCCTTCCAAAGCACTGGGATTACAGATGTGAGCCACTATGCCTGGCCCCTGAGCTCTTTCTTTTTAACCAATTTATTATCAAGTGTTTAAGGTATTCAAAAATGAGTAGACTCCTCCCCGCCACTGTATTCATGACTAGCTCCTTCTTTTAGGTGTCTGCTCAGTATCAGATAGATATTCAGAGGATCCTTCCCTGCTTGATCTAAAGTGGGTCGCCATCTCTGATATGTTTTATCTCAGCCCTTTTTAGTTTTCCATAGGACCTCATACCTATGAAGCTTGGTACCTGGTATACAAAACAGTTATTGAAGAGTGGAAGGGGGCTGTGTGAGTC
>NW_012118310.1:712541-715393 GCF_000951035.1 Colobus angolensis palliatus
GTGCCTCATCCTCCCAGGTAGCTGGGACTACAGGCACCTGCCACCATTCCCGGCTAATTGTTTTTGTATTTTTAGTAGAGACCGGGCTTCACCATGTTAGCCAGGATGGTCTTGATCTCCTGACCTCGTGATCCACCCGCCTCGGTCTCCCGAAGTGCTGGGATTACAGGCATGAGCCACTGCGCCCGGCCTTTTTTTTTTTTTATCTTTTAAGAGACAGGGTCTTGCTTTGTCACTCGGGCTGGAGTGCAGGTGTTGTGATCATAGCTCACTGTAGCCTCAAACTCCTGTACTCAAGTGATTCTCTAGTGCAGTGGTGTTCTTTACCTGAACCAGTGTACATTGTAAAGCTCTGGAGCCCCTGCTTTCTCCACTTGGTAGCTGTTCTTTTTTTTCTTTTTTTTTGAGACGAAGTCTTGCCCTATGGCCCAGGCTGGAGTGCAATGGCGCGATCTCGGCTCACTGCAACCTCAGCCTCCTGGGTTCAAGCAGTTCTCTGCCTCAGCCTCCCGAGTAGCTGGGATTACAGGCACCCGCCACCACGCCTGTGTAATTTTTGTGTTTTTAGTAGAGATGGGGTTTAACCATCTTGGTCAGGCTTGGTCAGGCTGGTCTTGAACTCCCAACCTCATGATCCACCTGTGTTGGCCTCCCAAAGTGCTGGGATTACAGGCGTGAGCCACTGCACCTGGCCGAGCCTTTCTTAATTGTATCCCTCATCAATGAAATGGTAGGAGGCCAATCTGTTTTACAGGTATGGTGGAAGGGAAAAATGAAGAGACCTCTATACAAGCCTTTGCAGAGATCTTGGGACTCAGTGGTGAGCTCCCTGCCACAACCTCCTGTGCCCTTGCAGGAGTAGGAGATTCTATAGTCTTGGAGAATGAAGGTAATACCCTGATACCCCAAGCCTGGTTAGGGAAATTGATGACACTTATTGGAGCCTGAGGGGAGGGTAGTTGGGAAATTGTTAGTAGGTTCATGTTGGCTTTTTTTTTGAGACAGAATCTTGCTCTATCACCCGGGTTGGAGTGCAGTGGCATGATCTTGGCCTACTGCAACCTCTGCCTCCCGGGCTTAAGCGATCCTCCCACCTCAGCCTTCCCAAGTAGCTGGTACTACAGACGTATGCCACCGCCCCCAGCTAATTTTTGTATTTTGTGTAAGAGACAGGGTGTCACCATGTTTCCCAGGCTGGCCTTGATCTCCTGGGCTCAAGCAATCCACCTGCCTCGGCCTCCCAAAGGGCTGGGATTACAGGTGTGAGCCACCGTGCTTGCGTTTGTTGACTCTTCATTGAACATCTACTCTCCCTGCAGAAACTGCAGAATAAGCCACCCTTAGAACCAATTTAACTGGCCTTTCTGGGGCTTGGACTTCCTCATGGGATTGCTGGGTTAATGTTGAGCCTGTCTCTGGGCTGTAGTCTCTCAGAGAACAAGCAAGCGTGCATCTGCAGTGACTAGTGCTGCACCTGTCATACAGGTTTGTAGAAAATATTCAAGCTGTGAATGAACAAAAGGACCTTATCAGCTATTTTCTTTCAATTCTTTTTTATTTTTCTGTCACCTTATTCTTGAGACTTTTATCCCTCCCACCCCTCTGTACAGCAGATTGCACATATAAAGATGAGATAAATAGATGTCCATTGGGCAAAACAGTACAGAGAGGAGGTGACACAACTGGGAAAGGACAGTCCAGTATCTGGTGAAGTGCCAGAAGGGGCTCAGGGGAAGCATGGAATGGAGCTGGGACTAGCAGGTCAGCCACCTCTTCTAGTGAAGCCTCCAGAGAGACGTGAGCTCCAAGTAAGACAACACAAGGAACAAAACATACAACTGAACAGCAACTTCCAGGGATCTGGAGAGGTCTTCAGAAGGATGGGGGGAGTGCCTTTAAACTTGTAAGCCAAGATTCTGCCTGTGGGTTATGGTCCTTGCCATAGGCAGAAGCCAGTGAGTCAGCCTTGGCTGAGCTTTTTCTGTGGCTTTTCCCACTCACAGCTCTGTGCCCTTCTGGTGCAGTTCCGGCCCTTGTTTTCCAGCTTCATAGCCTGGTTGTCACCTAAGTGACTGCACTGGCTTATAGGTGTCTGTGTATAACCTATTGCTAGAATGTCCATTCCCTGAGGCTAGGGGCCCTTTCTGTCCCTCTCTTCACATTCGTAGTCCGAATGCCCCATAGGGCTGCTCCTGATGGGCAAATAGGAAGTGATTGTTGAGCCTCTAGGCCAGTCGTGACAGTGACCTGAGCCCTCAGTCATCTGCTCAGGAGTTCAGGGCTTTCTCAACAGTAGCTGACATGCGGCAGGCATGCTATGCCAAGCCCTGTTGCAGGAGTTGACAGATGTTGACTCATCCCCTCTTCATGCTTGCTTTGTCAGTAGGTGCACATGTTACTCCCATTTATAAGATGAGGAAAATGAAGCCTAGAGGAGAGGCCACAGCTGTTTAAGAGTTACTCTGCATGTTGTAAATCAGGGGTGTCCAGTCTTTTGGCTTCCCTGGGCCACATAGGAAGAAGAAGAATTGTTTTGGGCCACACATAAGATACACTAACACTAATGATAGCTGATGAGCTAAAAAAATAAGTCGCCAAAAAATCTCATAATAAAGTTTACGAAGACCGGGCGCGGTAGCTCATGCCTGTAATCCTAGCACTTTGGAAGGCTAAGGTGAGTGGATTGCTTGAGTTCAGGAGCTTGAGACCAGCCTGGCCAACATGATGAAAACCCCGTCTCTACTAAAAATACAAAAACTAGCTGGGCGTGGTGGCGGGTGCCTGTAGTCCCAGCTACTTGGGAGGCTGAGGTAGGAGAATCGCTTGAACCCAGGAGGCAGAGGTTGCAATGA
>NW_012118310.1:716312-722455 GCF_000951035.1 Colobus angolensis palliatus
CAGCTCACTGCAAGCTCCGCCTCCTGGGTTTACGCCATTCTCCTGCCTCAGCCTCCCGCCAAACCACCTTTTAATTTTGGAAAGAGAGGTTGCAGGCTGTTGGGAGTGGGGGAGCAAGAGGAGCAGCTCAAAGTTAACCCAAGCCAAATGTACTGGGAGACCCGGTAGCGAGGCCTGATGCTAGTGGCTTCTTTATAGCCTTAGCAGCTCCCCATGGATCATTGGACCCTAACAGCAGAGGAAGAGCCAGCCGGCAAGCCCCTTTGATCTTTGGCCTCTGCCAACGAGTACCCCTCAGACCTTAGCCCCCAGCCCTACCAGGTCCCTTTTGTAAGTGACCCCACGTGCCTACCACAGTTGCAGGCCCTGACATCCACCCTGACCAGAGGTCTTCCAGCTGTTACTGCTGTTTGTGATGCTGTGTCTGTGGCCAGTCAAGGACCCACGCTGGGCATCCCAAGGTAGGAAGGATCATGACCACATGGTTATCTCCCTGCCACTATCATGGCAGGGCTGTGGGGTACTATCCCCCTTTAAAACATTCCTTGGGACAATAATTTCTGTTAAATATCTGGAGGGAAAACATTTTAAGGAATTTTAATGAATTTTTTAAAATTCCAAATGAAAAATTTAAATCAAAAAACCAAACAGAATGAAGACCCCTATGTCCATGTAGCCACCACTCTGCTTCAGTGATTATCAACTCGTTTCATGTACTTGATTGCCACACAATTATTATTACTTTTTTTTGAGAAAAGGTCTTGCTTTGTTCCCCAGTGCAGCGGTACGATCATAGTTCACTGCAGCCTCTAACTCCTGGGCTTAAGTGATCTTCCTGCCTTAGCTTCCGAAGTAGCTGGGACTAAGGGCAGGCACCACCACGGGCTGGCTAATTTTCTTTTTTTTTTTTTTTTCCTGCTAGAGACCAGGTCTTGGTTTGTTGTCTAGGCTGGTCTTGAACTCCTGGCTTCAAGTGATCCTCCTGCCTTTGCCTCCCAAAGTGTTGGATTACAGGCATGAGCCACTACTCCTGGTCCTCCCCAGTTATTTTGATGCCCAGAGTGTTTTAGTGGCTGCCCACTGTCTGTGGATTCTGTTCTTATCTTGACCCTTCCTGCAGCGTCTGCACCTCCCTGCCAGTGCCTTAACCTGTGCTCCATCATACCAAGCTGGCAGTGGACCTTCAGACAGTCTCAGTTCTTGCTCCCTGCTCTGCATCCAGTTTTTTCGCCTGCCTCAAAGATCCTTCCTTTCCGTGACTGAGCGGTTTAGCTGTTCTCCAAGGAGGCTGGGCCTTCCGCTGCCCCCACCCCCCTGCTCTTTTCACAGGCTTGGTGAGGAGTTTCCAGGTTGCCCTTGGGTTGTTTGAAGGCTTATCTCATCCTGGTCTGAACTTCTCAGGGCAGGAACTTGAATCAATCATTTCCTGCCTCTCAGGATTGCTGTAGCAGGGGGATTGCTAGGTCTGTCCAGTGCCAGTTTTCTGAGTACTGTTATAGGCCCATTCAGCTGCTATGGTGATGGGGGCTGTCCTGAGGGGACATTCACCTCAGGTAGAGATGGCAGAAGCACCACAGGAAGATGCAGGCAACCAGCCAGCTCAGCTGGGGGCACTTAAATTAGAGCCATTTTTTCTGGAAGGCCTTTTGGCAATACTGTTTATCCCAGTACCTTAAAATGTCTATTTCCTCCAAGGGCACAATCAGGAAAGTATTCAAAGCCTGATGGTGATGAGGATGCTCATTGCCACATCATTGTCTCAGGAGTGGGATGTGTGAAACAGACCAACAGTGGGAGTTTGGTTAGAGTTGTAGCTGCAGGCGATGGGCTCTGTGCTGCTGTTGACACTGACGGGAGGTACTGCCATAATGCGTCAACATCGACAAGTGCTTGTTACCAAGCAGGATGCATGGTACAGGCTGAGTTTTTTTTTTTTTTTTTTGAGACGGAGTCTCGCTCTGTCGCCCAGGCTGGAGTGCAGTGGCCGGATCTCAGCTCACTGCAAGCTCCGCCCCCTGGGTTTACGCCATTCTCCGGCCTCAGCCTCCGGAGAAGCTGGGACTACAGGCGCCCGCCACCTCGCCCGGCTAGTTTTTTGTATTTTTTAGTAGAGACGGGGTTTCACCGGGTTAGCCAGGATGGTCTCGATCTCCTGACCTCGTGATCCGCCCGTCTCGGCCTCCCAAAGTGCTGGGATTACAGGCTTGAGCCACCGCACCCGGCCCAGGCTGAGTTTTATTAAACAGATATCTTTAACTGTTATGAATGATTTTAATGTTTTCTTTGTTTCAGATGGAGTCTCGCTCTGTCGCCCAGGCTGGCGTGCAGTGGCGCGATCTTGCCTCATTGCAGCCTCTGCCTCCCAGGTTCAAGCAATTCTCTGCCTCAGCCTCCCGAGTAGCTGGGATTACAGGTGCGCGAAACCACACCCAGCTAATTTTTGTATTTTTAGTAGAGATGGGGTTTCATTATATTGGCCAGGCTGGTCTCAAACTCCTGGCCCCAAATGATCCACCCACCTCAGCCTCCCAAAGTGGTGGGATTATAGGCATTAGCCACCGTGCCCAGCCATGATTTTAGTTTTCCATGTAATTTTCACTACATATATACCTGTGTGTATTTTTGTCAAGAATGAATGCATATTGCTTTTGTCATCAGAAATCTTTAGATAGGGTGGACCTGTCTATAAGTGAGGTGGCTATAGCTAGTTATCTGAGGTGGAAAATCACTGTGTGCTTTGTATTCAGGATATGTGACCTCTCTCACCTGGGTCCTCAATGCCAGACCAGCCTTCCCAAGATGATTCCATCCTTTCCATCCGCGCAAGGGAGCTTGAGGCCCTTTCCCTTTCAGTTTGACACTGTCCTTCCAAGTTACCTTTCTTCATATTGGCACGAGAGCTTTGTGCCACACCATGCCCTCTGTGGATGCTGTAGTGGCTCGCTCTTCCTCTGTCCCTGTGACTCTCTTCTCTGGTGAAGTTTTGACTTTGGCTCCATCCCCTCCAGTTGACCCCTGATGGTTAGCTCAGCCTATGGTGGCTGCAGAGCCCTCATTGAGTGCATCCTGACATGAACTGAACAGATTAACTATTTTTTGCCTTGCCAACAGCATTGGAAATTCCTTGAGTGTGGTACCTGGACCCATAGCTCTGTGTCTCTTGTAGTTCTTAGCACAATATCTTGGCCTAGATGAAGTGCATAATAATTATATGTAGGGTTGTGGAAAGCAGTGCTGGCTTTAATTAAAGCCTGCCATGGTTTTGTCCATCAGTGCTACCTAAACCATTCTGAACTTCTCATTTTGAACTTTTTTTTCCCCTCACAGCTTGTGATGATTGATTTTCTTTTCAAGACATTTATTTATTTATTTATTTGGCAAGGTCTCACTCTGTCACTCAGGCTGGAGTGCAGTAGTGTGATTGTGGCTCGCTGCAACCTCCACCACCGGGACTCACGCTATCCTCCCACATCAGCCTCCCAAGCAGCTGGGACCATAAGTGTGTGCCACCATGCCGGGCTAATTTGTGTATTTTTTGTAGAGACGGTTTTGCCATGTTGGCTGGTCTCCAACTCCTGGGCTTGAGCGCTCTGCTGCCTCCGCCTCCCAAAGTGCTGGGATTACAGGTGTGAACCACTGTGCCTGGCCCTGAGACATTTATTTAAAGACAAAGGGGAGTACAGGCTAGAGAACAAAGGGGAATAGAATAAGAGCCGAGGTGTAATTACCTCTAAACCATCACCCTGTAAGGGAGATGTTTGCCTCAACTTTAGTAATGACTCCCTAGCCTAGGTGCAGGGCTGTTAATAGAGGCCCCGTGATTGGGTTAGGCAGCTTGACGTGCAGTAACTGTTATTTAGGGCAGAGAGTCGTTGGAGAAGATGGTTTACCTTCTTTCCAAGCCCCATGTCTCCTTATTTTGAGGGTGTTTTTATTTTTATTTATTTATGTTTTTTTGAGACAGTCTCGCTCTGTTGCCCAGGCTGAAGTGCAGTGGCGTGACCTTGGCTTACTGCAACCTCCGCCTTCTGAGTTCAAGAAATTCTTGTGCCTCAGCCTCCTGAGTAGCTGGGATTACAGGCCTGCACCACCACACCTGGCTAATTTTTGTATTTTTATTACAGATGAGGGTTTCACCATGTTGACCAAGCTGGTCTCAAACTTCTGACCTTAGGTGATCTCCCTGCCTCGTCCTCCCAGAGTGCTGGGATTACAGGCGTGAGCCATTGCACCCGGCCTGAGCTTTTTATTTTGAGAATATTTCAAATGTACAGAGAGTTGCAAGGACAGTAAAAGCACTCAGGCATCCTCTTCCCCGGGATTCACCAGCTCGTTCTCACTTATACCATCTTCCCATACTCCCTGGGGGCCCCCTCCTTCTGGACTCTGTTTCCTTTTTTTTGTTTCTGTCTTTTTAATTTTAATTTTTTTTAACTGACCCTTCTCTTTGTCAGGATTTGTTCACTTTTATTCCTTGGCCCCAGCATCTTCTCTGAGCTCTGTGTCTATGAATCTGGGGGAGAGATAGGGGTTCACGTAAGAGTGAAGTGTGAGCTGGAGGGTTGAAGGGGAATGAGGGACATCTGGGCCAAAGGCAGGGGACCAGCAAGACCCCCACCCCTGGAACTTCTGTTCTTCCCAGCCTGAGTAGCCCCTTGTTCCTTCTTGTGTTGGTGGGCTCTTGGGGCTTGGTGAAGGCAGTGCTTGTAGGTTAAGAAGTGACTCATCCAACTTCCCTGCTGCGTTGTGTGGGCTCTTGTGTTGGTGCGCTCTTGGGGCTTGGTGAAGGCAGTGCTTGTAGGTTAAGAAGTGACTCATCCGACTTCCCTGCTGCCCTTCTCTTCTGCTCTTTCCAAGCTTCCTTTCAGTCCTCCTCATCAGACATGACCTTCGAGGAAGTGATCTGGCTGCCATGTGTGAGATGGAGCCCCTGTTGTAAAATAGAACTCAGGGTTCATCCTCAGAAGCCCCGGGGTGGGTCACCATACGTCCTGCAAGTGCTGTCAGTCCGCTTTCATTCATGTGAGGGAGAAGTCCCTGTCAAGTGCTCTGTAGTAGGCATTCAGGCCAACCAAAGGACAGGGCAGGGTCCTGGGGCATGGGGCTCAAAGCTCTTGCTTATTTCATGGGGTATTTAAATTGAGGTATAATCCCTATCATAGTGAACGATACACGTGCCTCCAGTCTTGAGTGTGCCACCAGAGAACTATTCATACTCCTCAGATTTGCACCCAGCCAGGGCAAACTATACCACTCTTCTGACTTCCATGGCCAGGGAGACATTTGAAATCTCTGCAATCACACTCTGTGCCATCATTTTTTTTTTGAGACAGGGTCTGCCCTATTGCCCGGGGTAGCGTGCAATGGTACAGTCTTGGCTCACTGCAGTCTCGACCTCCTGGGCTCAAGCAATCTTCCCACCTCAGCCTCCCAAGTAGCAGGTACTGCATGTGCTCACCACCACGCCCTGCTAATTTTTGTGTTTTTTGTAGAAATGGGGTTTTGCCATGTTTCCCAGGCTGGTCTCGAACTCCTGGGCTCAAGCAGTACACCTGCTTCAGCCTCCCAGCGTGCTGGGATTACAGGCCTCTGTACAATCGTGTGCATCATGTGTGAAATTTATCCTCACAGGCAGCAGTTGTTCTTTTTTCTTTTTTTTTTTGAGACAGAGTCTCGCTCTGTTACCCAGGCTGGAGTGCAGTAGCACAATCTTGGCTCTCTGTAACTTCTGCCTCCTAGGTTCCAGCAATTTTCCTGCCTCAGCCTCCCAAGGAGCTGGGATTACAGGCACACACCATGATACCTGGCTAATTTTTGTATTTTTATTTCATTTGATTTTTTGAGATGGAGTCTCGCTGTGTTGCCCAGGTTGGAGTGCAGTGGCGTGATCTCAGCTCACTGCAAGCTCCACCTCCTGGGTTCATGCCATTCTCCTGCCTCAGCCTCTGAGTAGCTGGGACTTTAGGCACCCGCCACCATGCCTGGCTAATTTTTTTGTATTTTTAGTAGAGACGGGGTTTCACCGTGTTAGCCAGGATGGTCTCCATCTCCTGACCTCATGATCTGCCCACCTCGGCCTCCCAAAGTGCTGGGATTACAGGTGTGAGCCACCGTACCCGGCCCTTAATTTTCATATTTTTAGT
>NW_012118310.1:726680-750231 GCF_000951035.1 Colobus angolensis palliatus
TTCATGCCATTCTCCTGCCTTAGTCTCCCGAGTAGCTGGGACTACAGACACCTGCCACCACAAACGGCTAATTTTTTTTGTAGTTTTTTAGTAGAGTTGGGGTTTCACCATGTTAGCCGGGATGGTCTCGATCTCCTGACCCCGTGATCCCCCCACCTCGGCCTCCCAAAGTGCTGGGATTACAGGTGTGAGCCACCATGCCCAGCCTTATTTATCTATTTATTTATTTTTGAGACAGAGTCTTGCTCTGTTGCCTGCGCTGGAGTGCAGTGGTTCAATCTCAACTCACTGCAACCTCCGCCTCCAGGGTTCTCTGATTCTCCTACCTCAGCCTCCAGAGTAGCTGGGACTACAGGCATGCACCACCGTGCCTGGCTAATTTTTGTATTTTTAGTAGAGATGGGGTTTCACCATGTTGGGCAGGCTGGTGTTAAACTCCTGACCTCAGGTGATCCACCTGCCTTCGCCTCCCAACATACTGGGATTATAGGCGTGAGCCACCGTGCCCAGCCTGTTCTCGTTTATGATGTGTTATTCCATGGAGGACTCTGTTCCAGATTACATTTTTGTTTTGTGCCTAATGAACTTTGGTGTTAGTTCCAGGTGTTGGCTACATGAAGGCAACGCCAGGAATGACTTTGGTCATGTCTTCTGATAAATATATGCACTGAATTCTCTGGGCTGTGCACCTAGAAGTTAAATAGAGGGCTGGGTCAGGGGATGTGTCTCTTAGCATATTCTGCTGAACACTCTTCCCAAGTGGTACTAGTTTACGTTCCCACCAGCAAAATGTGAGGGAGTTCCACTTGCTAGACATCCTTGCCAACACCTGGTATTGTCAAGGAACCTGCCTTTATAACAGGCTCTGTCATTGATTTTGAATGCACATTGAAATTTACTGGGAGCAGTGACAGTAGGAATGGAAAAGATGATTTAAAAAAAGAAAAAAAGGAATGGAAAGGATGATCTAGGAGGGAGGGAGCCCACAAGGAAATAAGTGGTAGGATTTGGTGGTTCCATGTGTGAATGCTCGTGTTCTGTGTGCATGTGTCTATGAATTTGGAGGAGGAAGCCACTGGTATGCACTCCACCAGTTCTCCTGCCGCAGCCTCTCTACTCATCTGAGGGCTGGATGTAAGGTGATGATGTGGGGAGTGGGTGTGGGTGAAATTTCCAACAGCCAGTGGGAGATGGGGAAGCAAACCTGGGAAGAGCAGCCTGCTGCAGGAACAAGTGGGTGGGCCGTCCTGGAGGCTGGATGAAACCCATCTGCCTAGGTGGGGATGGCAGAAGGGGCAGAGCAGAGAACTCCAGAGCAGGGCTGTGGTGGGCAGAGCAGATGTGAAGAAAGACTGTGGGATGAGAGGATGGGGCATGGTGGAAACCATCAGATTCCAGTCATGGCATCCCCGGTCCCGTCTCTCCCTCCTGTTTTGGTCAGTAGCTTCAGGACTTGTGGGTGTAGTACTTCATTCCATTCCAGATAACATTGTAGAGAACTGAAAAACAGGAAGGTGTTTTCCATACTCTTTCCCCAGATCTGGCTGTTACTGACATATTGATATATTTCCACCAGTCCTGTGTGTGCTTATAGCTTGATATGTTTGCATTTTAAATATGTAAATACATATACACATGTATTTTTAAAGTGAAACTAGGCTATGACTGTGAGTTCAGTTTTGAGTTACAGGTTTCCCATGGCTTAAGTTGTGTTCTCTTCCTGGATGGAGTCTGGCTGGGACCTGCATGCTCATAGCCCAGGTTCACATGAGGTGTGGATCATGCACAGTCATCCCACAGGCTTGAGATAAGCATTTGACTTCCTTTTTTTTAAAAAAAAAAAAAGTTCATTATGGACTTTTTCAAGTGTTCCCAGAAGTAGAGATAATAGAAAAATGGTCTCCCAACTACTTTGGGAGTTAGCAACATATGGCCAGTGTTGCTTCACCCACCCTTCCTCACCACCTCCTGGACTATTTTAAATCACATCCCAGACACCAGATGATTTCAACTATGAGTACTTGAGTGCAGATCTCTAAAAGATCGAGCTTCCCCACCCCCACCAAATACCACAGAGCCATGTGAGATCAGCATTTCGGTTCGCAGATCTCATCCTTGCTACATGCTTTCCTGCTGGTGAGTGGGGACACTTTCAGGCTAGATGTAGGGGAGCCCCAGGCCAGCACCAGGACAGAGATCTCAAGGCCTTTCTAGCTCTGCTGGTTCTTTAGAAGTCAAACCAACAGATTGGAGTATGTGAAGGAAGCTCATGTGTTCTTCTGAACTAGCTTAGACAATAGCACACAGTTTGAAGGACAGCAGCCTTTTCTGCAGGTTAGTTCTTTCAATGATCTTGTTTGTTGGGAGTTGAGAGATCCTGAGAATAGAGGCAAGAAAGTGTCATCAAGCAGTCCAGAGGGGTGTACAGTGTTTGAAGTCTCCTGTATTGGTATGATTCGAGATTTTCTTTCTGCAAGACCAAAATACCCCTTCCTACATGTGGGTGGAGAGTTAAATTCTGAAGTATATATTTTTATCTTGTTAAAAAACACTTTTATGTTTCTTTAAAAAGTAAAAGAACCAGAATGTAGAAGTTCCAGTAAAGGAAAAGTTGCAGTCTGTTTGGGATACAGTTTGACAAATGTGCTCTCAGCTACCTGAGAGATGGAGAGGCCATGTGTTTGCTTTGGGTACATTGATGACTGAACAATCAGTATCTCATCATTTCCTGCCTTAGAGATGAAACCACCTGGGCAGTGGGGCAGTAAATTGGCTGCAGGATTGGAAGAAGTCCAGGGACAGTGTGGGATGCCACCCTGTAGCTGTCTAGAGACCTCGTGAAGCTCAGAAGGCTGGATGAGAACAAGCCCTGTACTGGTGGAGGACAGGGAAGGGGCTTTTCTGGCTGGGAGTGTGGTGAGGCATTTGAGCTGCAGGCAGAAGGCACCTCTCAGATTGGTGGGGGTGGGAGGAACTGCTTTGCCTGTGCCATTGGCCTCATTCACCCGGAGGTCCCTTCCAACTGCATCCATGTGCTGACTGTGGGGCCACTTGCAGAAGGAATATGTGGCAGTTTTTTTGTTTTTTTGTTTTGTTTTGTTTTTTTGTTTTGAAACGGAGTCTAGCTCTGTCACCCAGGCTGGACTGCAGTGGCGCGATCTCGGCTGACAGCAACCTCCGCCTCCCGAGTTCAAGCGATTCTCCTGCCTCAGCCTCCTGAGTAGCTGAGTTTACAGGCATGTGCCACCAAGCCTGGCTAATTTTGTATTTTCAGTAGAAACGGGTTTTCTCCATGTTGTTCAGGCTGGTCTCAAACTCCCCACCTCAGGTGAGCCACCCATCTCAGCTTCCCAAAATGTTGGGATTACAGGTGTGAGCCACTGCACCCTGCCACATGACCCTTCTTAAAAGCTATTGTTTGCTGAGTATTTCTCTATGACACTCTTTATGTGCATTTTGTCATTTAATTTTAATTTTAAATTTTTTTTTTTTTTTTGAGACAGGGTCTTACCCTTTTACCCAGGCTATAGTGTAGTGACATGATCTCAGCTTGCTGCAGCCTCCACCTCTTGGGCTCAAGAAATCCTCCCACCTCAGTCCCCAAGTTGCTGGGACTACAGCATGCACCACTATGACTGGCTAAGTTTTTGTATTTTTTGTAGAGATGGGGTTTCACTATATTGCCCAGGCCTGTCTTGAACTCCTGGGCTCAAGCATGAGCCACCACACTCGGCCTTATTTAATTTTTAATTACTTTAAATTTTATCAACATAATATATCACATAAACTGTAAAAAGACAAGAAACTACCGTGGTTCCCACTCTGCCAGTTCTCCCCAGAGGTAGCAACTGCCTTTACATCTGAGCTTTCTTCTGGCATATACCTCTGATTCTAGGTAATAGACACGTGCCGCTCTTGCAACTTGGCGTTTTACATTTATCTGTTGGCTTGCTCTGTAGCTCCCTTCCATCACCATTATCTCTGCTTCTCCTCCCTCATTCTTCCAGTATTTTACTTTCTGCATTAATCAGTAATGATTGTTTATGTTTTCTGCCTACACAAATGATATTCAAAGCTGAGCATAGTGGTGTACTGCAATTGCTTGTTACTTTTTTCCTAGGAAAGAATGGCCTTTTGAACACTGTTTTGCCCAGTTTTCTGTATATCTATTCCTATTCTTCCTTTATTTTCCGGTTGCCTCTCAGTACAGTTATCTTCAGGCTTAGTGCTAGTGGGCTGTCTGTCAGTTTCAGTTCAAACCTGTGGCCTCAAATGATCCACCCACTTGGGCCTCCCAAAGGAGGTGGGCGGTGACCCTCTTGGACCTCCCTTCTGGAACCCTCTAGGCAGTGGCCGTAGGCATGGTGTGACAGCCCTCAGCGTGCTTGTCTGTTGTTTGTCTGTCCGGACTAGGACTGTTGTTCTCCTTTGCTGGGTTCGTTGTTTCCTATATCCCGTGTCTCATCCTTTGTGATTTATTCCCTCATTCTGCTAGTTTCCTGAGAAGGGACTCCTGGGAATTAACTTTCTGGAGACCATGCCAGTTTGGGTGCATCTAGGCCCCCTGGTGGGACATGCTAACTGGGGGATTTAAAATGATGTTCCACTGTGCTGCCCTTGTGCTGGCATGTGCTTCTTTCTCCTGAGGTGCTGGCTCTGAGCCTCACAGTGACTTGCCTTGATCCCTGAATTCAAATCCTGCTCTACTCGGGAAGTTCCCTTGAGTCATTTCAGGAGAATCTCACTCCCTGCACTTCCTCTGCTGGAGTGTTTAATGTTCACTCTTTGGGCCTCTAATTTTATCTTCTATCTCCTGTTTTCTATCTCTTTTTCTTTTAGCTCTGCTCTCTAAGTGATTTCCACAATTTTGTCTTTGACCTTTCACTGCTAACATGCTTTTACTTCCAAGAACTCCTTTTTTTCCTTTTTCATAATCTGACTTTTCTCTTTTTATAGCACCCGTTCCTGTTAAATGGATACAATGTAGTATAATATTTATATGTATTATAATAAATTCTGTTTTTTTGGTAAATTTTCACTTTATTGCCCAGGCTGGAATGCAGTGATGTGTTCATGGCTCACTGTGGCCTCGAACTCCTGGGCTCAAGTGATCCTCCCACCTCAGCCTCCCAGGTAGCTGGGACTACAGGCATGCACCACCACTCCTGGCAAGTATTTTTATTTTTTGTAGAGATGGGATCTTGTGATGTTGCCCAGGCTGGTCTCAAACTCCTGACCTCAGCCAGATGTGGTGGCTCACGCCTGTAATCCCAGCACTTTGGGAGGCCAAGGCAGGCGGATCACAAGGTCAAGAGTTCGAGACCAGCCTGGTCAATATGGTGAAACCCCGTCTCTACTAAAAATACAAAAATTAGCTGGGCATGGTGACACGCGCCTATAGTCCCAGCTACTTGGGAGGCTGAGGCAGAAGAATCAGTTGAACCTAGGAGGCAGAGGTTGCAGTGAGCCGAGATCATGCCACTGTACTCCAGCCTGGGCAACACAGCGAGACTCCGTCTCAAAAAAAAAAAAAAATCAAACTCCTGACCTCAAGTGATCCTCTCGTCTCAGCCTGTGAAAGTACTGAGATTACAGGTGTGAACCATTGCACCTGGCCTAATAAATTCTACATTTCCTTCTTGCTGAATTTCTGTTACCTTAAATTACTCTTTTCTTGTGGGGTCTTTATTGGCCATGTTAATGGCTTTTGGCTGCCCTTGGCTGGTTGCTCACTCTGAGAGGGGCCCTCCAAAGCCTAGGAGTCTCTTCCAGCACATGAAGCTTGTTGACTGGGAACTTCGTTGAAGGCTCATCTGGCTGCAGATTCTGAGTCCTTCCTCCAGAACAATGGTCCCCAACATTTTGGCACCAAGGACCGGTTTCACAGAAGACAATTTTTCTACAGACTGGCAGATGAGGATGGTTTTAGGATGAAATTGTTCCACCTCAGATCATCAGGCATTAGACTCGCATAAGGAGCGTGCGACCTGGATCCCTCACATGCGCAGTTTACAGTGGGGTTTGTGCTCCTATGAGAATCCGATGCCGGCCGGGCGCGGTGGCTCAAGCCTGTAATCCCAGCATTTTGGGAGGCTGAGACGGGCGGATCACGAGGTCAGGAGATCGAGACCATCCTGGCGAACACGGTGAAACCCCGTCTCTACTAAAAAATACAAAAAATTAGCCGGGCGAGGTGGCGGTCGCCTGTAGTCCCAGCTACTCAGGAGGCTGAGGCAGGAGAATGGCGTGAACCCAGGAGGCAGAGCTTGCAGTGAGCTGAGATCTGGCCACAGCACTCCAGCCTGGGCAGCAGAGCGAGACTCCGTCTCAAAAAAAAAAAGAGAATCCGATGCCACTGCTGATCTGACAGGAGGCGGACCTCAGGCGGTAATGCTTGCGCACCTACCGCTGTGAGGCCTGGTTTCTAATAGCCCACAGACCTGTACTGGTCTGCGGCCCAGGGGTTGGAGACCCTGCCCTAGAGCATGGTCTTCCAGACACCGGGCTGTGGGTGAAGGCCTGGCTGCCAGCCTGCTGCTCACTGGGATGGAGGAGGCTGATGGGCCAGTGGGTCTCGGCAGTTAGTGTGCATCGATCTAGTCACTTAGACCAGGGCACGGATGACTACGCAGTCCACCTCTCTCAGTATCCTACCTGTGCCTTTTCAACTGAGTGGTTGACCCCCTAGTCCAGTGACTATCTGTTTCATGCTTTTCCAAAGAGTAAACCTCCTGTGGTCACCTGGTGTGGGAGTAGCTACTCACAGTGTGAAGTTGGGATGTGGGGGATACAGGGATAGCTTTCACCCTCTGTCCCAGAGCACGTGTTGCAGCCTGGCCACAACCTGGCAAAGACCTAGGGCTCTCCCCCTCCTCACTGTTACTTAGGACTCTGGTTTCTTGGTCCTCTTGCTGTGTACATTACCACTGGGCCATCAGCTTTCCAGCTTCTAAAAGGCTGTTGAGGCGACCATTTCCATTCCTCCTTTTTTTTCTGTGGTTTTAGGATGGAAGGGAATTAAATGTGCAGGTTTGGTCCCTCATTTCAACTTGGAGGTTCGTATTTGTTATTTATTTATTTATTTATTTATTTATTTAGAGACAGGGTCTCACTCTGTTACCCAGACTGGAGTGCAGTGGTGCTATCTCGGCTCACTGCAGCCTCCACCTCCCTGGTTCAAGCAATTATCTTGCCTCAGCTTCCTAAGTAGCTGGGATTACAGCCACACACCACCATGCCCAGCTAATTTATATATATGAGATAGAGTTTTACTCTTGTCACCCAGGCTGGAGTGCAATGGCTTGATCTTGGCTCACTGCAACCCTTGTCTCCCGGGTTCAAGCGATTCTCCTGCCTCAGCCTCCCAAGTAACTGGGATTATAGCGCACACCACCACACCTGGCTAATTTTTGTATTTTTATTTTTTATTTTCGAGACAGAGTTTCACTATTGTTGCCCAGGCTGGAGTGCAGTGGCAGGATCTCGGCTCACTGCAACCTCCGCCTCCCGGGTTCAAGCCATTCTCCTACCTCAACCTTCCAAGTAGCTGGGATTGCAGGCACCATGCCCGGCTAATTTTTTGTATTTTTAGTAGAGATGGGGTTTCACCACGTTGACCAGTCTGGTCTCGAACTCCTGACCGCGGGTGATCCACCCGCCTTGGCTCCCAAAGTGCTGGGATTACAGGCGTGAGCCACTGTGCTCAGCTAATTTTTGTATTTTTAGTAGAGACGGGTTTCACCATGTTGGCCAGGCTGGTCTCGAACTCCTGACCTCAAGTGATCCACCTGCCTCCGCCTCCCAGATTGCTGGGATTACAGGTGTGAACCACCACACCTAGCCCCAATCTTTTTTTTAATATGGGAAAATCTTTTTTCTTTTATGGTGTCTGCTTCTGGTGACATGCTTAGGAAACCATCATCCTGATATTGTCTAACTCTCCTTCTGTTGTCTTTTGGTCCTCTGTGATTTAGGTTTTCAACACATAGGGTAAGGGTCCCACGTACAAGCTGTGGGCTCCTGTCCCAGGTGGGCAAGCAGACTGCACACAGAGGCAGCAATTTACCAGGAGGCTTCTTCAGTGGGTTGAAGTGGAGCTGCCAAAAATTTATTCTGCCCTATGAGAGTTCACTTGATTGATAGGTGTTGTGTTTCTCAAAAATAGAAGAAACTCACAGAAGTTTCCTTGGAGCAGAATATAAATCTGTCCCATAAATGGCTAGGAGGAATCATCCTGTCCCCCTGAGGTCAGTCTGTGCCCCAGGGAGGAAAACACCTTCCTGCTTTAGACACCAGCAGGAGGACAGAGGAGTTGGCCGTCCTGGGAATTCATGCCCTCGTTCAGCAATGGGAAAGTAGTTAGACCAGGGAAGGGGGCCTGGCAATGTGGCAGGGGGAGCAGTGGTAAAGACGGTGGGGTCAGGGGAGAGGCCTCATTCAGAGGGGAGAGGGTCCTTGGTGGGAACCAGGGTGGGTGTGGAAGGAAGAGTCAGGGCGTGGAGCGGAGCAGAGCGGGAGTTGGGGTGGGGAGGCCAGTTTATGCCTCATCAACATGCCTGTGTGTGTCCTTCCTGTGGGCTGTGGGGCTGGCCTCAAGGTACACTGCAGGTGACTCAGAGCTCCAGTGGGAGGGTGCTCTGCCTGAGGGAGCTGCACATGCTCATTGGTCCATCGTCTGCTAGGGAGGGGGTGACAATAACCTCAACACGTGGTGGAGGTGTTTGGGGATGCTGTCCTATTGCACATTTGGGCAGGTTGTTGCCTGACTTATTTCTTTAATGTGTACCTAGCACTTCCTGTATGTCCAGTGCCTTATAATATTAACTACTGTCATCCTCAGGGCCACCTGTGAGGTTGGCACTGTCCCCACTGTGCAAAGGAAGGACAGGGAGGCACTCCCAGATGGGTTGAGGGCAGACTGGGGCAGCTTACCTCAGGCCTCGCTGGCCTTAGCAGGCTTTGAGCTTGATGCCCTGTGCTCCTTCCCTAGGATGCTCAGTTTGCCAGTTTTTTGCTTTATCTTAGTCTCATTCAGATTACAAGGACTGGGACTGGGCTCTTGTTGACAGAGTTTCCCAATTTGGAATAGGAAGGAGGTGAGGAACAACAGGCCCATGCTGGGCAGAAGCCCTGTAGACCAGGCCAACACTGGGCCTGTCCTCACTGCCTGGTCCTCTCTGTGCACCTTCATCCTGGCCACAGCCTCTCAGAGCCCTCCTTTATGAAGAGGCCACGCTTAGGGGGAGGGAGTGCCTCTCCCAAGACCGAGAGCTGGTGAGTGGCTATGTTGGAATTTGAGCCCAGGCCCCTCCTCCTCTGCCTGCTTCCTGCCAGGCCCAGCTGCCTGCCCCAGCACACGCCTTCCCCCAGGCACCCTGTCCTCCACTGCCAAGACGTGCTTCTTTGAGGCCTGGTTTCCCCCATGGCTGCCACGCTGATTCTCCATTCTGCACGTCGTGTCCCATCAAAATGCATGACAGTACCACTCCTTGTGTTAAAAAGAGCTGGTTATTTTGCCTGGCAGTGATGACTGCCTGCTGCACACAAAAGTGGACGCCGTTGTCTCTGCTCTCAGGGTGTTCTTGGTATAGTGGGGCTGACACACGGGAACCAGAGATTCCTCCAGGAAGTGCCACAGACATGGGTGAGGTGGCTACAGGGTTTCTGTGCAGCTGACAGCAGGGGTGCCTGGGTGGGAGCAGGGTGGGAGGCCCTAGCAGGCCTGATGGGATAGTCAGGCAATGTGCCAGGCAGTAGGTCATCGGTCCCTGGGGCCCTGGGGAGAGTGTGTGGGGCAGGTGCAGGAGTAGGTTCCTCAGTGGGCTTCTGGACAGGCTGCCTGCCCTGCTGGTGAGGAGCGAGGCTCAAGGCAGGCAGGGGCTCGGGTTGCTTCCCACACTCAGTGGCAGTTGCTCACTGACAGTTATGTGACCTGGGGAGCTGGTGAGGGCGTGGGGATAGGAATGGGAACGGGAGACAGAGGCCCTTTGGGAGGAATTGCCACAGGTGCAGTCGGAGTTGGGGCAAAGATTGGAACTTTGAAGAATTAAAGGTGGCAGTCAGAAAGTGAAGGGGGTTCCCAGGTTTCTCAATGGGCATTTGGTGCTGGGAGATGAAGACACCAAGAGCTCAGGCAGGGTCAGGCAGTGCCATTAAGACACACCGTGTTCTGGGGACAGTTCTGGACAGTAGGACATCCTCAGACCCCCTGGTGGGGGAGCTCCAAGGGCCTGTAATGATGAATCGGTCCCCTGGGAGGCTTCAGTCTAAGCTAGATACCAGTTGAACCCTGACTGAGTGCACAGACATAGCTATGGCAACCAGCTAGACCATGGCCCAAGGCAGAGCATGGGAGCCCAGTTCACAGCAAGGGAGTATGTGCTCTGAGCAGGTAACAGCCCTTGTGTTCAGAGGTCTGGCTGGTTGCAAACAGGGAGCGGCCCCCCGCCCCCTTCCTCAGCTAGTGCAAACACCACCCAGGCAGCCTTGGGTTCTTCGGCGGCCGCCTCATAGGCCTGTACTGTTTTCGAACCTGTTGCTTATGTTGGACAGGACTGTGGCAGGACAGTCATCGAGGGTCTTCCCTTGTGAGCTGACACCAGTCTGCTCCCTGCCCTCATCTGGCTGGACGGGCCCTCGTCTTCCAGGCTTGCTTGTGTCGGGACAGAGCTCACCGTGACAGGTTGGTTCTCTCTTCTTTGTCTGAGGCTGTGCTCCTTCCTCCATGTTTGGGGCTGTCTCCTTGTGTGATAGTTTCCTTTCATTTCGTGACAGTGGCTTGAAGGGTTTTGTTTTCAGGAGACAGAGACTGAGGAGTAGCCATTCGGATCTGGCTGCTCAGGAAGGCATGCTGGGGATGGCGGCAGAGCCCAGCTTAGGGAGATCAGAAGGGGGCTTTGGGAGCAGCCAGTCCTGTTCTGAAGGTGGGCCTGGGTCCGGCCTGCAGCCTCCCGCAGCAGGTGTGTTAGGTCTAAGGGAGGAAGGAAGGGGACTTGACCTCAGCATGAGTGTGAAATGGGTGCCCTCATGGAGTCAATGCCCAGGCAGGGGATGCCTCTGAAAAGTGCCAGGCCAGCTGGAGATGAAAGGGCAGGCATCAGCGGGGAAGTATGGGGGATTAGCTGCAGAGTTCCTGGGTTCTTTTTCGCTTTATCTCTTTATGGCACATGATCTTCAAACTAGAAACAGGAGCAAAGACGTTTTAAAAAATACGGTTGACAGAACTGCAAACCGCACAATGTCTGTAACTGGCCACCAAACCTGGTGGGCCTCCCTGGGTGGATGCTGTGGAGATGTGGGAGTGACATTGCACAGTGCTGCTGTTCAGAGCCCTGGCCTTGCTGGAGGAGCACCTGGCTCCTCGGCCCCACTCTGACCCCCCGCAGCTCATGCAGAAGTGGACATTTATCCCAGCTCGGTTTCCTGGTGTTGGCCTGTCAAGACTTGCCTGTTTCCGGCCTCCAGCTTTGTCCATGCTCCTCAGGCTCTGAGTAGCTGACAGTTGGTGTTCACAGTGTCCACGTCATCTGTGACGTTACCCAGGACAGGACAGGGCTCGTCTGCCAGCATATCCCCTGGTGTATGGTGCCACCTTGCCTTCGGCTCACGAAGCACATTTCTTCAACCTGGTCATCCCATCACCTCAAAGCTATTGCATTAAGCTGTGTTTCTAGATCTGTCTCTCTGACTGTGCCAGGTGTCTCTGCTGCACCAAGACAGTATCTGTCTGGGGCCTGCCAGTCTGCTGACACTCTCAAAAATGGCCAGTAGCAGCTCAAAAGGACTACTTTTGTATCAAGCTTGGCTTTGCTCTCTGATTGCTGTTGGTGGGCACAGGGCCCATCCGTGTAACTGGTTGTCACTTCCCAGACTCTTCTGCACCCGGCTCCATCTCTGACTCCTGGTCACATCTGCCACCGACAACCTCCCCACTCCTCACAGAGCCAGCCTCCAGGCTGTCCTGCTTGGCCTGCAAGTGCTCCCCTGCTGTTTCTACTGCTCTCCCCTGGGTCTCCCTATTGGTTCCAGTGCTTTGGGAGGCCAAGGTGGAGGATCACTTGGCCAAAATCCTAAGGCCAGGAGTTTGAGACCAGCCTGAGCAACAAAGCAAGACCCTGTCTGTACAAAAAAAGTAAAAAATAAAAAAAATTAGCCAGGCATGGTGGCACATGCCTGTAGTCCCAGCTATTTGGGAGGCTTTGGTGGGAGGATACTTGAGCCCAGGAGTTTGAAGCTACAGTGAGCTGTGTTTGCACCACTGCGCTGAACCTGTGACAGAGCAAGACCTTGTCTCAAAAAACAAAAGAAGACAAAGAAAAAAGGAAGATGGGAAGAACAGGTATGCTCTTGAAGGGCATACCTGCCTTGAGGGGCACAGGTGAGGCAACCTTCAGGAAATAGGCCTATGCAGCCACTTCTATCAGAAATGTTCACTGACTTCTTGGGGCCTAGCAGCTGTCATCTCAGCCTCTGAGTGTGGAAAGCCTGCCCCGCACCAATCTGAGAGCATGCGCACAGGGTCCTCCCAGCCCACCCATGCCTCGCTTCCCCAGAACTCTGACCCAGCACCGTGCGTGAGCTGGTTGTCATTATCCTCCTGAATTGTTAACTCTCTCATCTTTTGTGGCTCTGGTGACCTTTCCCCTTACTTCTCTGTTCCACCCCTGGATGCCTTGTGAGCAGGAACCCCTTGCTGCCTCCTCGCCTCAGTTCAGGCTTCAGGAAGCAGACAGGGAGGTAGGAACTCCAGGAGTGCTGGAGTCTCATTCTGTTGCCCAGGCTAGAGTGCAGTGGTGCCGTCTTAGCTCACTGCAACCTCTGCCTCCCAGGTTCAAGCGATTCTCCTGCCTCAGCATCCCGAGTAGCTGGGACCACAGGTGCCTGCCACCACGCCAGACTAATTTTTGTATTTTTAGTAGAAACAGGGTTTCACCATGTTAGACTGGTCTCAAACTCCTGACCTCAGGTGATCCACCTGCCTTGGCCTCCCAAAGTGCTGGGATTACAGACCTGAGCCACTGTGCCCGGCCCAAGAATGCTTTTTGAATCTAGCAGGATGATAGGTCAATGTCATTTTGTTTTTCTTTTTATGTTAAGACAGATGTGTACACCTCTTAGCATTAAACCTCCTTTCTGTGATGTCTTTAAGAATCACAGTTGTATTGCTGCAGCCCCGTGTACATTCCTTCAGTTTCCTGAGGTTAGCTGGTTGCTGTTTGGAGTGGTCGGAATGCTTTCTAGCATGGGCTGGACTGGGCCTATTCAATTCACTCAGAGGCAGGGCCACAGAGCCCTGACATGCTTGCTTCTTTTTTTTTTTGAGACAGAGTCTCGCACTATCTCCTAGGCTGGAGTGCAGTGGTGCGATCTCCGCTCACTGCAAGCCCTGCCTCCCGGTTCACGCCATTCTCCTGCCTCAGCCTCCCAGGTAGGTGGGACTACAGGCGCCTGCCACCATGCCCAGCTAATTTTTTGTATTTTTAGTAGAGACGGGGTTTCACCATGTTAGCCAAGATGGTCGCAATCTCCTGACCTTGTGATTCACCCGCCTTGGCCTCCCAAAGTGCCAGGATTACAGGCATGAGCCACCACACCCAGCCTGTTTCTTTTTTTCTTTTTTTTTTTTTTTTTCGCTCTGTCACCCAGGCTGGAGTGCAATGGTGCGATCTCATCTCACTGCAACCTCCACCTCCTGGGTTCAAGCAATTCTCCTGCCTCAGCCTCCTTCGTAGCTGGGATTACAGGCATGCACCACCACACCCGGCTAATTTTGTATAATAGAGACGGGGTTTCGCCGTGTTGGTCAGGCTGGTCTTGAGCTCTTGACCTCAGACAATCCACCTGCCTCGGCCTCCCAAAGTGTTGGGATTACAGTCGTGAGGCACTGCACCTGGCCACTTGTTTCTTTATCAGCAAACCCAGGGTGGGAGGCCAGGCAAGGAAGAGACCCATCCCACTGGGAAGAAGGCAGGCCATGAGCAGACCAGAGCCGCCCGCCCCTGGTAACCACAGTCCAGGCCTTTCTAACAGATGCACACTTGTTTTTGTCTTTCCGTGTGTGAGTGTGGGAGGTGGGGGGTGGGGTGGGGCAGCATGTGCTGCATTCAAGGGGGGTCCAGTTTAACTGACGTACGTGACTTTTTACCCCTGTGGAGCAGCAGTATGATGAAAAACCCTTCATAGGATTCTATCTCTTAGTACAAAATTGTTGGTAAATCAGTTTTTAAAGATATTTTTCACATTTATGTGGTCTTTCTCCTCTTGTCCCCAGCTTGAAGCTGTTGAAGTTGGGGCTTGTCTCTTTGATGGCATATATGAAACCTGCATTGTCCCACACAGGGACAGACCCTTGCCTTGGGAGGAACTGAGAGATGACTTCATGTGTCCCCTTCATCTTATAGGAGGAATCAAATCTGGAACCAGGGTGCTACCATCTGGCAGAGTTCATAGGGAACTCAGGCCACTCAGAGAGCAGGAAATAGAGGCCAGCTGGCCACCCAGTAGTCCTAGATCCTGAACTGGTTGTGAGCCATCCCTAGGGACTAGCCCCCCGCCCCCTCATGCCAGGTCTCTCTCTTTGCTTCATGGTGACCACCTTTCCTGTCCCTTTTTTCTGATCACCCTGCTCGCTCTCTCCCTCACTCAGTGGCCTGTCGTTGCTCTCTATTGAGTGCCCCTTCCTATATTCCTCTCCTGGACCTCAGCTAGGCTGGTGTGCTGGGTCTGATAGCACTTTGTCACCAGGGGCAGCTGCTTGTGCAGGGCCTGTTGGCCAGGGCCCCACAGCGGTGAACTCACTGGTGTGTGCAAACGTCTCTTCTCCTTTTGTGTTTCAGTGAGGATGCCATGAGGAAAGCTGGCATGGTGCACAGTAAATCCAGCAACGATCCGGAGAGCCATGTGTTCCTGAAGGCCAAGACCCGGGTAAGGCCCCAGTGGGTGGAGCCCCTCTGACAGAGAGCCTTGGAGAGGAGAGTGTCACAGACTCTGGAACCTCTCTGTTGGGTGTCCTAGGGTGTAGGGGTGGGGTGGTTACTCATTGATTGATCACAGGCACAGTTGGCTTTGCCTGCAGCAGTCTGGGTCCTCCTGTGTGTCCATGGTACAAGGAGGGCATTTGGGATGCAGGCCCAGCCTCTAGCCCCAGACCTCACTGCTGGCACCTTCCATCTGTGGTCAGCCCCCGTGAATCCTACTGGAAGCTCGCTCAGGCCTCTAGCTGCTCCTGTGGAAGGGATCAGTGCCATGATCAAGAACCTGATTTGTCCTCAGCCCCTCCTAAGGGTCCTTACCTAAGCCCTACAGGGCCCTGAGGCATGCACCCAGGATCATTCCTGTCCCCTTTTGCTAAGTGAAGAAGGTGATGCTTATCTAGAACTCATCACAGGTGGAGTGGAGAAGAAGGATTTCCACTACATGTGGGCTCTCTCCCTGGGTGGGGCACCACATTAAGGGCTTTATGTGACCACCTCCTTTCATCTGTCCCTGGGACAGAACCATTTTACTAGAAATGAACAAGACACATATGTACTTGTGTGCACGTGTGTGCGCAAGGCAGACCTGCAAGAGCACAGGGACTGAGGTGGGGTAGAGTGGGCTCTGTACTAGGGATCTGTTTGATAAGCCTTTTCTTTTTCTTTAAGAGCTTTATACGATTCACGCTTTAAAGTTTACATTTCAGTGGTCTTTAGGATATTCACAGAGTTGTGCGGCCATCACCAAAATCTAATTTTGGAACATTCATTAATAAATAAAAACAGGTGCAGCTCCACTGTGTTGGTCAGGATGGTTTCAAACTGCTGGCCGTATGCCATCCTCTTGCCTAGGCCTCCCAAAGTGCTGGGGTCACAGGTGCGAGCCACCAAGCCTGGCCTAATTTTAGAATTTTTTTTTGTTTTTGAGACAGGGTCTCACTCTGTACCCAGGCTGGAGTGTAGTAGCGTGATCTCAGCCCACTGCAGCCTCAACATCCTGGGCTTAAGTGATCCTCCTTTTTTAGTCTTCTGAGTATCTGGGACTACAGGCGTGTGTCACCACACCCGGCTAAGTTTTTTATTTTTTTGTGGAGACAGGGTCCCGCTATGTTGACCAGGCTGGCCTTGAACTCCTGATCTCAAGCTATCCTCCTGCCTTGGCCTCCCTAAGTGCTGGGATTACAAGTGTGAGCCACCATGCTCAGCCTTCAACATTTTTTAAATAAACTTTATACCTGATAGCAGTCACACTCCCTTTTCTTTCAACCCTCAGCTACCACTTATGCTTTCTACTGCTGTAGATTTGCCTATTCGGAATTTTCCGTATACAATATACAATTGTACAATATATTTTTTTTTGTTTTTTTGTGACAGAGCTTTCCTCTTGTTGCCCAGGTTGGAGTGCAGTGGCACAATTTCAGCTCACTGCAACCTCCGCCTACCAGGTTCAAGCGATTCCTCCACCTCAGCCTCCCAAGTAGCTGGTATTACAGGCGCCCACCACCACGCCCGACTAATTTTTTGTATTTTTAGTAGAGACTGGGTTTCATCATGTTGGCCAGGCTGGTCAAACTCCTGACCTCGGGTGATCGTCCCGCCTCAGCCTCGCAAAGTGCAGGGATTACAGGCGTGAGCCACCGCACCCGTCCTTGTACAATATATGTTTTCATTTTGCACATGGCTTATTTCACTTAGCATAATATTTTCAAGGTTCAAGGTCCATGAACCATATTTCGTATATACTTTATTCCTCTTTTTTTTTTTTTTTTTTTTCTTTTGAGACAGAGTCTCGCTCTGTCCCCCAGGCTGGAGTGCAGTGGTGCAATCTCGGCTCACTGCAAGCTCCGCTTCCCGGGTTCACACCATTCTCCTGCCTCAGCCCTCTGAGTAGCTGGGACTACAGGGGCCCACCACCACGCCCGGCTAATTTTTTGTATTTTAGTAGAGACAGGGTTTCACCGTGTTAGCCAGGATGGTCTCGATCTCCCGACCTCATGATCTGCCTGCCTTGGCCTCCCAAAGTGCTGGGATTACAGGTGTGAGCCACTGCGCCTGGCCTCCTCTTTTTTTTTTTTTTAGGTGGAATCTTGCTCTGTCACCCAGGCTGGAGTACAGTGGCACCATCGTGGCTCACTGCAACCTCCACCCACTGGGTTCAAGCAGTTCTTCTGCCTCAGCCTCCTTAGTAGCTGGGATTACAGGTGTGTGCTACCATGCTTGGCTAGTTTTTGTGTTTTTAGTAGAGATGGGGTTTGCCATGGTCTAGGGCTATGTTGACCAGGCTGGTCTCGAACTCCTGACCTCAGGTGATCCACCTGCCTTGATCTCCGAAAGTGCTGGCATTACAGGCGTGAGCCACCACACCGTGCCTGGTCAACTTTGTTCCTTTTTATTGTCAAATATTCCATTTCTGGATGGCCGTATCACGTATTTTATAGCCATTCATTAGTTGGTGGACATTTACATAGTTTGTACTTTTTGGTTATTATGAAGAAGCAGAACAATAGTTCGTGTATATATTTTTGTGTGGGCTGTGTTTTCATTTCTCTTGGATATATACCTAGGGGTAGAGTTGCTGGGTCATATCGTACCTCTGTATTTGACCTTTTGAGGAAGTGCCAGATTTCCCAAAGCAGCTGCACTATTTTAAATTCTCACCAGCAACTTAAATGAGGTTTCAATTTCTCCTCATCCTCTCCAGTACTCGTTGTCTATTTTAATTGTAGCCATTGTGTAATAGGTGTGAAGTGGTGTCTCATTGTTTTGATTTGCATTTGCCTAGTGACTAATGATGCTGAGCATCTTTTTCATGTGCTTTTTGGCCATTTGTTTATTTTCTTTGGAGTAATGTCTATTCAGATCCTCTGTTCATTTTTAAATTGGGTTGTTAGTCTTTTTATTGTTGGGTTGTAATAGTTCTTTATGCATTTGGATATAAGTCTGTTATTAGATAGATAATTTGCAAATATATGGGGGGATTTTTATTTTTATTTTTTTTACTTTTTTTTTTTTTTTTTTGAGACAGTCTTGCTCTGTTGGCCAGGCTGGAATACCGTGGCACAATCTTGGCTCACTGCAACCCCTGTCTCCTGGGCTGAAGCAATTTTCCTGTCTCAGCCTCCTGAATAGCTGGGATTACAGGCGTGTGCCACCATGCCCGGCTAATTTATGTATTTTTAGTAGAGACAAGCTTTCACCATGTTGGCCCAGCTGGTCTCAAACGCCTGACCTCAGGTAATCCACCCCCCTTGGCCTTCCAAAGTGTTGGGATTATAGGCTTGAGCCACAATGCCTGGCTGACTCTTTTTATTGTTTTTTTTTTAATTAACAAATTTTAGCTGGGCACAGTGGCTCATGCCTGTAATTCCAGCACTTTGGGAGGCCTAGGTGGGCAGATCATCTGAGGTCAAGAGTTCGAGACCAGCCAGGCCAACATGGAGAAACCCCCGTCTCTACTAAAAATACAAAATTAGCCAGGCATGGTGGCACATGCCTGTAATCCCAACTACTCAGGAGCCTGAGGCAGGAGAATTGCTTGAACCCGGGACGCGGAGGTTGGTGTGAGCCAAGATCGCGCCAGTGCACTCCAGCCTAGGCAACAAGAGTGAAACTCCATCGTTAAAAAAAATTGACAATTTTTAATTGTTTTTGTTAGTTTGTATATTCTTTTTCTTTTCTTTTCTTTTCTTTTTTTGAGATGGGGTCTCACTCTGTCGCCCAGGCTGGAGTGCAGTGGCACAATCTCGGCTCACTACAACCTCCACCTCCCGGGTTTGAGCTATTCTCCTGCCTCAGGCTCTCGAGTAGCTGGGATTACAGGCACACACTGCCACGCCCAGCTAATTTCTGCATTTTTAGTAGAGACGGGGTTTCACCATGTTGGCCAGGATGGTCTCAAACTCGTGACCTCAGGTGATCTGCCCCTCTCGGCCTCCCAAAGTGCTGGGATTACAGGTGTGAGCCACCGCACCCGGCCTCACTTGTGACTTTTCATGTGACTGCTTTCCATCCGCAGCCCAGCCATGCTGGCAGGGCAATAAAGGCTTCACTCAGGCTGCACATCAGTTTTCCTTACATGGCCTCCACGTGGTATCTTTAGTAGCATAGCTGGACTTCCTTTTAGCATGGCAGCTGGCTTGCAAGAGAAGGAAGAAGTGGAAGCTGCCAGTCCTCACAACTCCTAGAACATCACTTGGAAACAGTAAGTCTCAAGGCCAGTGCAGGTTCAGGGGAGGGTAAATTACCTCTACCTTTTGATGAGAACGGCAGCCTATAGGCAGGCCATTAATTATTTTGGGAGCACTGTGGAGACTAGCTACCACAGAGACATGCCCAGCACCTTAGGATTAATCCTTCCCTCCCAAAGGAGGCGTCCAGCAGAACAACTGCCCCTTCCTATGACAGCTCTCTCTGCCTTGGCCCCTGAATTAACGGTAGCCTGCCCACTGTGCCATAATGATTTTAGTCCATTTCCTTTTATCAAGCCATTTCTAAATCCCTAACTCCAGGAAGAAGCTCTGATTAATTGGAAGACAAATATGTATAAGAACTGTTGGAAATTTCCTACATCGTTTTTACAGGGACAGACATCTTACTTGGATATTGTCTGGTGGCCATCTTTTTACTTACTGCTGAAACTCCTCATGGAGGCAATGCCAGCTAGTATTGTGAGGACCGTCTCAGCAGGTGGACTGTGATAGGACTCTCCAGGTCAGATGGCAGCCCAGGCACACTTGTTACCTGCCCTTGCTGCCTGAGACCCTGTTGGAACAGCTGTGAAGGAATGTAAAAGGTGGGACCCCTGAGCAGGGAATAGGATAGGGAGAAGTAGTTTCTCTGTGTTTCCAGACCCCAAGAGGGTCTGAGAGGTTGTGGCTCATGGAGGAGGAGGATTACTCTCCATTGTAGTCCTGGCAGGCTTCCAAGTCCAGAGGTGCCCATCCCAAAGAAAACCAGGCACTAATGGACACCTCAGGCTATCTAGCGTATACCCCAGAGCAAGGAAAGCCTTGTGTGTACTTGTCTAAAGGAATTCACCAAATTGTCTGGAGTGAGCTCATACCTTCAGTGTGAGTGTCAGCACCCCAAATTAAAGCCCTCCTTATCCTGTCATTGCCTGGCTCCAGGTCTCACAGCCAGGCCCTGTTTGTGCACTCTACAGTGATGTCTGCCTAGAAGGTCCTGTTCTGCATGCTTCATGTGTGTAAACTCATTTGATCCTTACTTGGTTACAGTGCCACTCTTCCCTGTTTACAGGCAAGGAAACTAAGGCATGCAGATGCTAATTGTTTTGCTCAGGATGTCATTTGGCTGATGTCAGACCCCACACTTTCAGCCACATCTCTTACTGACTCCGTTCTGTCAAAACAAAAGACACCCAAACACCCACTTTAATTCCTTAACACTTTAATTTTTATGGGTGGGACTACTCTCTGTCTAAGGGAGACTGAGGGATACAAAAATAGCTATGCCTAAGGGTGGTAGGCAATAGTGATAATGGCATCTCCAAACATTCCAGCCAGCCTCCTGAAGGAAAGTTCAAGACGATTTGGCACCCACTGAATGAGAAGACAATCAGGGTCCTGGCATCTCTGTGTCAGCACTACAGGGGCAGTGCGGACATATGTTTACTGGAACTGGATGTATTTCTGGACATTTGCTTACTTTGCCTGTTAAAAATTAAACTCCTATCACCTATTTTCCACTTAACATAGTGCTATGGAAAAGTAGTACATGTTGGCCGGGATGCAGTGGCTCATACCTGTAATTCCAGCACTTTGGGACACCGAGGCGGGTGGATCAGGAGGTCAGGAGATCGAGACCATCCTGGCCAATATGGTGAAATCCCATCTCTACTAAAAATACAAAAATTAGCCAGGCATGGTGGTGGTATGCCTGTCATCCCAGCTACTCAAGAGATTGAGGCAGGAGAATTGCTTGAACCCAGGAGGTGGAGGTTACAGTGAGCTGAGAGCACGCCACTGCACTCCAGCCTAGGCAACAGAGTGAGACTCCATCTCAAAAAAAAAAAAAAAAAAGGAAAAGAAGAGTATTACATGTCTCTGGTTTGTAGTTTAGAAATAACTGGTACAGAACTGAACCCTGACTGAGGAGCTAAGGTGAAACTCAGGGACTAGGCAGGCTGAGGGAGCATCAGAACTGGGAAGCCACCTTGGAATTCATCGGAGAGGAGGGTCTAAGCTGAACAACAAAACAGCTAGAATCAAGGGGCAAAAAGATAGGCCCAACTGTGTTCCCCAGGAGAGCAAGAGAGGACAAAGATGCCAACATGCCTCTGATTAATGAAGATACTTTCCTACCTTCAGCTTTCTTTTTGTTTTGTTTTGTTTGAGTCAAGGTGTTGCTCTGTTGCACAGGCTGGAGTACAGTGGTGTGATCATAGCTCACTGAAGCCTCAAACTTCTGGGTTCAAGTGCTCTACCCACCCCAGCCTCCCGAGTAGCTGGGAGGTATGCACCACTATGCCTGGCTAATTTTTTAAAAACTTTTTTTTTCCATAAAACATATGATTCAAAGATTGACTAATTATATTTAAAATGTTTTTTGTAGAGATGGGGTCTCACTGTTTTGTCCAGGCTGGTCTTGAACTCCTGTCCTCAAGCAATCCTCCCTCCTCGGCCTCCCAGAGTGCTGGGATTATAGACGTGAACCACTGCGCCTGGCTGCTTCAGCCTTTCGGGGGGACCTCACAAGCCTAGGATCAGGCTTTTCACCAAATATGAATATGTCTTCTGCTATACCTATTCATCAAGGACAATTACTGGCCCCAGCATTCAGTGCTTAGTCTTAGAGCTGAGAAAAGCGTGGTTTGTACATTAAAAGATGTGGCTGGGTGCAGTTTCAGGAGGCTGAGGTGGGCAGATCACTTGAGGTCAGGAGTTTGAGACCAGCCTGGCCAACGTGGTAAAACCCTGTCTCTACTAAAAATGTAAAAATTACAAAAATTAGCCAGGTGTGGTGGCGCACACCTGTACTCCTAGCTATTTGGGAGGCAGAGGCTTGAACCCAGGAGACAGAGGTTGCAGCTAACTGAGATTGCACCACTGCATTCCAACCTAGGCGACAGAGTGAGATTCCATCTCAAAAAAGAAAAGAAAAAAAATTGAACAGTTGATGTATTAATTATTGATATGTGCTGGAAAGACGTGAGTTGTGCTGCATGCAGCTGGTTCAGAATGAGGGTTGAGTGTCATTTCTACCAGTAGGCAGTGCTCCTTTGCTCCACTCTATCTAAATGTGTGACCATCAAGACTCCTGCACCATACTTAGTAAACCTACTTGTTCATAAACCCTATTTTAAATTATAAAGGTTTGGTTTTCAGTAGCCATATTATGCATATATTAAGGCTCTGAGAGCTAAGTACTTTATGAACACCATGTAAAGAACTCCTACAACTCAGCAAAACCAAAAAAAAAAAAAAAGGGCAACTACAAAATAGGCAAAGTACTTGAATAAACGTATCTCCAAAGAAGAGATACCACGTGAAAAGAGGCTCAATGTCACTAGTCATTAGGGGATTGCAAATAAAAGCCTCAATGAGGTGCCACTTCATTTCCATTATAATGATTGTGATTTAAAACACAACAATAATAAGTGTTGGCAAAGATGTAGAGAAAATGCAATTTTCTTTCTTTTTGAGACAGAGTCGTGCTCTGTCGCCCAGGCTAGAGTGCAGTGGCACAATCTTGTCTCACTACAGCCTCTGCCTCCCAACTTCCAGTGATTTTCCTACCTCAGTCTCCTGAGTAGCTGGGACTATAGGCACACACCATCACACTCGGCTAATTTTTTTTTTTTTTTTTTGCAACGGAGTCTCGCTCTGTCACCAGACTGGAGTGCAGTGGCGCAATCTCGGCTCACCACAACCTCTGCCTCCCAGGTTCAAGCAATTCCCCTGCCTCAGCCTCCCGAGTAGCTGGGACTACAGGCACACGCCACTATGCCCAGCTAACTTTTGTTAGATATAGAGATGGGGATTCACCATGTTGGCCCGAATGGTCTTGATCTCTTGACTTCATGATCCACCCGCGTAAGCCTTCAAAGTGCTTGGGATTATAGGTGTGAGCTGCCGCGCCCAGCCAAGGCCCGGCTAATTTTTGTATTTTTAGTAGAGACAGGGTCTCATCCTGTTGGCCATGCTGGTCTTGAGCTCCTGACCTCAGGTGGTCTACCCATCTTGGCCTCCCCAAAGTGCTGGGACTACAGGGGTGAGCCACCGTCCCTGGCAGAGAAATTGGAATTCTCATACATTGCTAGAGAGAATGTGAAATGGTACAGCTGCTGTGAAAAACAGTATTACAGTTCCTCAAAAAACTGAATGTAGAGTTACCATACGACCCAGAAGTTTCACTCCTGGGTATATACCCAAGAGAAAAGAAAGCATGTCCACACAAAAACATATACACGGCTGGGTGCGGTGGCTCAAGCCTGTAATCCCAGCACTTTGGGAGGCCGAGACAGGCAGATCATGAGGTCAGGAGATCGAGACCATCCTGGCTAACATGGTGAAACCCCGTCTCTACTAAAAAATACAAAAAACTAACCGGGCGAGGTGGCG
>NW_012118310.1:751181-777835 GCF_000951035.1 Colobus angolensis palliatus
CTCTTGTTGCCCAGGCTGGAGTGCAGTGGTGTGATCTAGGCTCCCTGCAACCTCTGCCTCCTGGGTTCAAGCAATTCTCCTGCCTCAGCCTCCCAAGTAACTGAGATTACAAGTGCCCACCACCATGCCTGGCTAATTTTTGTATTTTTAGTAAAGATAGGATTTCACCATGTTGGCCAGGCTAGTCTTGAACTCCTGACCTCAGGTGATCTGCCTGCCTCAGCCTCCCAAAGTGCTGGGATTACAGGCATAAGTCACTGCGCCCGGCCCAAGCTGAGTCTGGAATGCTTTGATTGGAAGTCTGCTCAGCTAAATGTGCAAGCTTATTGCTTATGATTCTGCCTTCCACACAGCTACAGGACACAATCCAGCTAAACTTTTTGCCTTTATATTACAAAGATCACCTTTGCTCTGGTTTCCAGTAACATGTTCCTTGTTTCCTTTGTGCCCTTAGAATCACCTTTAATGTTCATGCTTCTAGTAACGTTTTGTTTTTGATAGTGTATGTATTCTTGAAGATAACACAGACTTTCTGTATCAAGTTCCTCATTTCCTTTAAGGCAGAGTCTGGGTGACAGAGTCTTTAACATCCACATATCTACCCCACAGCCCGTTCAAGGAAACCTAGGCCTTTTCTGTCATGCTTCTCATAATTCTACTAGCCCCCTTCATTATTGAGTTACAAAGCCACTGCTACATTTTTAGGCACCCCACTCCTGGTAACAAAATTTATGTTTCCTGTGGCTGCTATAACAAGTTACTACAAACTTGGTGGCTTAAAAGAACAGAAATTTAGGCTGGGTGCGGTGGCTCACACCTGTAATCCCAGCACTTTGTGAGGCCAAGGCGGGCAGATCACGAGGTCAGGAGATCGTGCCCATCCTGGCTAACACGGTGAAACCCCATCTCTACTAAAAATACAAAACAACTAGCTGGGGGTGGTGGCAGGCGCCTGGAGTCTCAGCTACTCGGGAGGCTGAGGCAGGAGAATGGCTGAACCCGGGAGGTAGAGTTTGCAGTGAGCTGAGATCGCGCCACTGCACTCCAGCCTGGGTAACAGAGTGAAACTCCGTCTGAAAAAAAAAAAAAAAAAACAGAAATTTAATCTCACAGTTTTCAAGGCCAGAAGTTCAAAGTCATTTACCATGGGTAAAAATCACAGTGGCAGCAGGGAGGCAACAGGAGAGGAACCTGTTTCTTGCATCTTTTAGCTTTTGGTCACTACCGGTACTCCTTGGCTTGTGGCTGTATCACTCCAGTCTTCAAGTCCAGCATCACAAGGTAAATAAAGTCTCTCTGTATTCCATCTTCACATCGCCTTCTCTGTGTGTGTGAACTTTCCTTCTGCCTCCCTCGTAGGAGGATACATGAAATTGCACTTAGGGCCCACCTGCATAATCCAGGATAGCCCTCCATCTCAAGATCTTTAACTTAATCGCATCTGCAGAGACCCTTTTCTCAAATAAGGCAGCATTTACAGGTTCTAGGGAATAGGACCTGATTTAAAGACGGTTATTTAGCCTGCCACAGATAGAAAGTTGATTAGTGATTGCCAAGCGTCCTGTAGGAGAAATGGAGTTTTCATTTGGAGTGATGAAAATGTTCTAAAATTAGGCTGGGCACGGTGGCCCATACCTGTAATCCCAAACTTTGGAGACCGAGGCTGGCGGATCACTTGAGGCCAGGAGTTTGAGACCAGCCTGGACAACATGGTGAAATCCTGCCTCTACTAAAAATGCAAAAATCAGTTGGGGATGATGGTGCATACTTGTAGTCCTAGCTACTAGGGAGGGTGAGGCAGGAGAATCACTTGAACCTATGAAGTGGAGGTTGCAATGAGCTAAGATGGCGCCACTGCACTCCAGCCTTGGTGACAGAGTGAGACTCTGCCTCAAAAAAAAAAAAAGAAAATGCTCTAAAATTGATTTTGGTAATACTGCAGAACTCTGAATGTAGTACCAAAAATCATTGAATGGCATGTTTTAAATGGGTGTATTATATCTCAACCAGCCTATTACATATATTTTTAATGGAATGAGTGAAAATGATAGATAACAGGTCTGTTTTTCCTTCGTGGCCAGGTCAGGGCTGTGTGATTTCCTTGGGTAGGGGGCACTGCTGGGGCTGCCTCATCCCTGCTTGGCTTCTGATGGCATGTCCTGTGGGCTGGGGCCAAGGTCCCACGGGGCTACGGATACTATCATGGAAGCACTCTTTCAGGAATTTGATGGTATTTTAAAATCTATTAGGAAAACTCTGAGACATGAAAGCACAGAGGTGTCATATTCCTCTAACCCGGAGTCAGCAGTTGCTGTGGTTTGGTGACTTTTCCCTTGGCTGTCTCTGTGTCTCTCCTGAAGTGTCCAGGGCACATCCCTACCCTCAGGGTTGTATCTCTGTTGAGCGTCTCCACACCGGTTTGTGCTAGGGCCCCACCTGACAATCACATGGAGTCACTATTGTCATCAATGGGAAGGCCTCTTTCAAGTTCCAACGCTTTTTTTGTAATAGTTGGCTTCTTTGAATCAGGATCCAAATGAGGATCTTTTTTCCCTTCGGGCCCCTCCCTGCCTGGTGAAGGAGCAGCCCCGCTGTCCTGCAGCCCTCCCCATGGGCTCTGATGTCTCCTAAGCTCCTGATTCATCCTGCCTGCCCCCTCCTTCTTATGAACTGGGTGCTAAATCGAAGAGCAGAGAGATTGCCGTGGTCTTTTAGCAAAAATATATCCAAAGTATTGCCTTAATTTGTATTTCTGGGCATCTTGATATTCCCATAAGACCACAGTTTGGAGGTTTGGAGAGCAACAACAGCCTGACCCTTGTAAAGTTCCTATTATCTTTCCGATGATTTCATCATTTAATTAGGGATTGTAGACTAGTTCTGGCTTTTCTCCCACATTCATTACACGGAGTTTTTTTTTTTGTCAAGAAAGGTTTTCTTTTGTCAGCCAGGGCTAGATGATTGTTTGAAACTCTGTGTGTTCAGGACCTCCAGGAATGCTGTTTTTCTGATCTTTCCAGTCTAAGGCATCCCCCCAAGGGCCACAGATGGGTTCTCTTTGAGTGACATTTTGAGCTCAGAGCTGTGTATCTGGGGTGTTCTGGTCCATTGCTGTCATTCATTTTGATGCTTAGATGGTCCCATCCTCATCTAGCAGGAGCTCCTGTGTCTCTTGAGGCCCTCACACAACCTGTTTAGTTTTTTTTAGTCTGCTGGCATTTAGACCCAGATTGGCTGCTCCTCTAGGGAGTGAACCCTGGGGACTTCTGTCGGTAAAGTGGCATTTTGAGCATGCTATGTGGGCGCTGCTCTGTTCATTGCTTTGGGCCTTTTAGTGAACAGAACTAAGAAAAAACATGTTTTTGAAATAACAGCAACAACAAAACCCCATAATTTTACACTAATATTTCTAATTCAAATTTAACCTTATATATAGGGTTTTTACTTCTTTCATTTTAAACATGTGTCTTTTCTGTTACTATGAATATCTTGGTTTCTAATATTATTAGCATACTTGCTTTACTTTGAAATCGTTTCAGAATAAACAGTTTATATTACCCCTGATAACAAAAGCTAGACTAAAATTTTAAGATTACCGTGAAGTTCTAATTGCCCTTAAAATGTATCCCTTTTATTGAGAACATTTTGCTTTTTGTTTCATTTTTTTAAAAAGCCTCTCAAAAGATTTCTTTTCCCTATATGACTCTGCCACCAACTTAATATTCAGCTCATTTGTTTTAGTTTATTTGAAATGTTTAGGAATTGTACCTTTTTCTTTTGATTTGGTGTACTTTTCATTTTAGAAAAATATTTCAGGTTGGCTACAGTGACTCACACCTGTAATCCCAGCACTTTTGGAGGCTGAGGACTGAGCAAAAGACAAGCCTGGCCAACATGGCAAAACCGTGTCTCTACAAAAAATACAAAAAATTGGCCAGTCGCAGTGACTCACGCCTGTAATCCTAGCACTTTGGGAGGCTGAGGCGGGCGGATCAGAAGGTCAGGAGATCGAGACCATCCTGGCTAACTCAGTGAAATCCCGTTTCTACTAAAAAAATACAAAAAATTAGCTGGGCATGGTGGCGGGCGCCTGTAGTCCCAGCTGCTTGGGAGGCTGAGGCAGGAGAATAACTTGTACCCGGGAGGCGGAGCTTGCAGTGAGCCGAGATCGTGCCACTGCACTCCAGCTTGGGCCACAGAGTGAGACTCTGTCTCAAAAAAAAAAAAAAAAAATTAGCCGGGCGTGGGGGCGCTTGCATGTAGTCCCAGCTGCTCAGGAGACTGAGGTGGGGAGGCTCACTTGAGCCCATGAGGTTGAAACGGCAGTGAGCCGTGATCGCACCACTGCACTGCCCTCCAGCCTGGGCGACAGAGTGAGACCCCGTCTCAAAATATATATATATATATTTTAGAGAAATAAAATTTACTGAGTTGCCCCTGAACTCCTGGCGCAAGCAATCCTCCTACTTTACTTTATCCTTCCAAGTAGCCGGGATTACAGGATTGTGCCATTGTGCCTGGCTTTGATTTGCTTTTTTTGTTTGTTTTGAGACAGAGTTTTCACTCTTGTTGCCCAGGCTGGAGTGCAGTGGTGTGATCTAGGCTCCCTGCAACCTCTGCCTCCTGGGTTCAAGCAATTCTCCTGCCTCAGCCTCCCAGGTAGCTGGGATTACAGGCATACGCCACCATGCCTGGCTAATTTTTTTTGTATTTTTAGTAGAGATGGAGTTTCACCTTGTTGGCCAGGCTGGTCTTGAACTCCTGTCCTCAGGTGATCCTCCTATCTTGGCCTCCAAAAGTACTGGGATTATAGGTGTGAGCCACCATGCCTGACCTGATTTGGCTTTATTTTCTCAATAGTAAAAGATTTATGTGCTTCTGAAGTGAAAACCCATAACACCGTGGGTTTAGAGAGGGCATATTTCCAGCCCAGTTCCTGATACTTGCTGGTTTGTCAGTTTTCTATTTTGGTATGTCTTTCCATTGTTTCTTATGGCAGATTTAAGCAAATATGTGTGTTTGGGTTCCCCAGGTCTTATATAAAAGGTGTATGTCATGCAGTGTATGTGGCATGGAGCATGTGTTTCTCTCTTTCTTCTTCCTTGTGTTCACTCCACAATGTGTTGTGAGGCACTTGTGCAAGATTTCCACATGTCAAGCAAATGTGGAAATTCTATGAAGCTTTTAACTTTTTGAGGTGGGGTCTCACTCTGTCGCCCAAGCTGGAGTGCAGTGGAGTGTTCACAGCTCATTGCAGCATTGATCTCTCAGGCTAATGCCTCAGCCTCCCACTCTGGGACCACTGGCGTGTGCCACCACACCAGGGTAATGTTTGTTTGTTTGCTTGTTTGTTTGTTTGTTTTGTAGAGATGGTGTCTTACTACGTTGCCCAGGCTGGTCTTAAACTCCTGGCCTCAAGGGACCCTCCTGCCTTGACTTTCCAAAATGTTGGAATAATAGATGTGAGCCTCCACAATTGGCCTCTATGGAGCTTTTTAACGTTTCTATTTTCTTATCTGTAAACTGGATGTGTTAGTAGTACCTGCCTCTGGGTGGTTGGGAGTAAACAAGGCGATAATGCATGTGAATTGTTAACTCCTGTGCCTGGCACCATAAAGCGCCAAGTACTAGCTGTTACTGTCATGATGTTCATTGTTTATGGTTTATAATACTCAGCCTCAGGTGCAACTGGACACTTATATTTTGATAGCCAGCAGGGGAGCTGGAGCAGACCGAGTGAAGATAAGGGAGGTTCCTGACTCTTTAGCCATTTTTTCTGCAGCAGCTCTAGGGGAGTTGGTGTGCTTTGGAGCAGAAAGGGGTGTAATAATCTGTCCATCTGGATGGGGTTGGGAGTGGATGGTGAGGAGTCAAGAGTGAAAGAACCCAGCCAGGGGGATCAGAGGCACAGTTTCAGATCCAGGCCTTTCTCTCCTGGAAAGGAGCTGTTGTGGCTGACCCATTGCGTTCGCCCCTGGATGTTCCTAGATAAACCCATGTTTGGGGGAATGTGGGAAATATCATCGCCCACAAGAAAGCTCCTTGGCTGGCAGTGTGACAGCTTCCTGTGCTTGTTTCTCACATCAGGCATCCCCTCCCTCCGCACTCCCCACTAAGCCTCCTCTTGCTGGTCTGGTAGTGGAACTGGAGCACATTGCGGTGGCTGCCCCCTGCTGTGGGTCAGGAGTGGTGCTGGGCTCTGCAGAGTGACGACGCCTGCCCACTGCATTCCAGGTGCTGGGCTGGCAGTAAGTCTTGCTCAGCCCTGGTTTTATGCAGAAGGGCTTTGGGGACATGGTCCTGAGCCTTGTTTAAGTGTCTTATGTCTAAGTAGAAGTATCTTGTTGCTTTTGAAACTTACTTCCCCTTGTTTTACCATTTATGGATGTGGAGAAAACAAATTCATTTAAAGTATTGCAAACCTAAGAAATAGTCCAGGGCCTTAGGAGCTGTGAGATGTCGACCTGGCTGGCCCCCAGGCCCTTCTCCCCTTATACCTGGCCACCTCGCTTCTGTTCCTGAGTGTCCTCAGGTTCCCATACCTCCATTGCCCCCATTCTCATACCACTGTCCTTCAGGGACTGGCTGCCTGCGGGCCCCATTCACATGCACATCACCTTTCCTGTCAGGAATAACGGGGACAGCTGGAACCTCCTTGGTGCCCCCTTGTTCTGGCCGGGCCTCGCTGCTTATCCCAGCTTCTCCTCTCTCCTGGGCCTTTCCTCTTCATGTTGTCCTGTGCTAATTTCCCTGAGCTGAAAAAAAGAAGTAGGGTAGAGTTTGGAAATAGATGTGGGATGATAAAGATTTCGGAAGTGTCTTTATATTTTTACCCTCACCTGAGACCACTTTTCATCATCCTTCCCCCTGCCCTGCCATCTTATGAGTGTAGTGGATGAACTCCAGTGTCACAGTGACTCAGGAGGAAGGTTGGGTGAGCAGGGCAGGGAACCAGGGCTTTGCCCCTTCCAGGCTTCCCTGCCAGAAGGATGGACACTTCAGCAGAGGGCAAGGATGCTTCTCTGAAATAAGACTTTACCTCAGACATCCCTGTATTGACCACAAGACCAACTCACAGCAGTGATTTCCCTGAAACACCTGCGAGTGAGTGTCCTTGGGGCCAAAGAGGACAATGGGTGGGAGGCAGGCCCTGCCAGGCAATCCCAGAAACACAGCAGCCTGCACATAGCGGGCCTTGGCAGCCAGCGGCCTTCACCTCACCTGAGAGTGGGCTTCACCCTCTCCCTTGCCCTTGCGTAAATGCAGATGAACACAGATTCTCCTCGAAAACACAGCCAGGGGAGTGCCGTCCAAAGTTGCAGCAGGTACTGCCTCATCAGTGAAAAGGCAGCAACAGGCTGGGCTGAGAAGCGGAAGCCCTTCCGTACACCTAGTGCAAAGACACAGCGGCCCACCCACGGCTGCCTCTGACAGGCCTTGTGCCTTCAGGCCAGTGGCTCATCCCCCCAACCTGCCTGTCCCCTTTGTGACAAAAAGACGGCACTCAAGATGGCTCACAGCTCTCTCAGCTGAGTGCCTTTCCATTAGGGGAGAGGAGTGGCCGTTGGAGGCTGTCTGTCCCCTTCTTGTTTCTTTGTGCCGGTTGTTGACCCGCCTAGCTAAGCACTGACGGCTCCCTTCTGAGAGGCGGATTCCAGAAGAGGCCGAGCATCTGAGTCTGCCTTGCAGAATGGGCTTCGGGCTTCAGCTCGGCGCCAGCAGGCGAGGGGGCGGGAAGGGGGAGTCCGATGACTGCGCTTCATTTGGGATTAAACTGCTTCCTGTTTTTACTTTTAGGACGAATACCTTTCTCTCGTGGCCAGGCTCATTATCCATTTTCGAGACATTCGTAAGTAAGATTTCGCATTTCTGGGTTGTTGAGATCTCTGAGAGGTCAGCCCTGACGCTGCCTCAGCAGAGCTTTCTGGGCAGGCCGTGGTGCCTGAGTCAGAAGGTCTGTGTCACCTCACTTCCTTTTGGGAAGGTCTTCACTGCCTTGCATTTGATTCCAGATCCCCCATCTTCCCGGAGCCTTGGCCTCAAAAATGCTGATTCTAGCATCATGGAAATGCTGTCCTCAAAGTGGTCTAAACGAGGTTGCTGTTTCACTGCTCACTTAATCTCCCTTTTCCTAGGGCTGTTGTTTTTACTTCTGGGAAGTTCTGTTTACCCTGGAACAGAAACTCTCTTCCCTAAAAGTTGATTTTATTGACCCATAGAGGCCAGAGACACTTAGGCATATGTTCCCTCCAGACTGGAAGCTTCTGAGGAGGACCTCCTGAGTCTGCACCCTGGCTCCCTGCTGTGTTGAGGGCCCCCGTGTTTACCTCACGTTGTGCCTTCTCTGATTCAGAGGGCCCAGTGTGGTTCTATCAACCAGGCAGTGGCCCCAGCTCTGCAGAAGTGAGTTGTCATTGCATCCTAGGGCCAGGGTCTTGGTGCTTGTGTGTGTTACTTGGAAGTATGTGGACACCAAGTGTTCCTGGATGGCCACAGCCTGTGAAGGAAACTGGGGCCAGCATCTGCTCTGTATTTTCAGCCAACAATGGCTCCTGCCCACTGCTGCTGCGTAACCACCAGAGGCAGGCTTCTCTTGACATAGGCCTGCCCTTGGAGCACGTGTTTGGCGAGTCCTATTGCTATTCCCCTGTGGGTTAGGGACAGGCAGCTGTACCTTCAGTGTCTGTTGTTAGAGCAAAGGGAGACACTGAGCACCCCAGAGCCTGGTAGGTTTTGCTTCTTTCCATACTAACTTTTCACCAGAATGGCCAGCAAGGTGAACTTCACTCTCTCTGTGGTGTTGGGAAGGCGCCGGGATGTGTAAGAGGAGAAGGAGCAGCCCAGATGATCTGGCCCAGATGCGCTGGCAGACTCCCCACGTTCTGCTTTCAGGGACAGTGGCCGGGCTGGTGCACACAATCCTGTGGGGCTCATGGGGTCATGGGGAGCAGCCAAGCAGGAGGCTCAGGGCCCCATGGCTGCTACAGAAGTTCTCCACTGGGCACTGGGGTCAGCTGGACTGGCTTCCAGCTGGCCGTGGACAGCCTCCGTTTCCTCATCTAGGTAACAGAGACAGTGTCTCACCAGAGCAGACTGCAAAGGGAGGCAGTGTCAAGTCTCAGCACCACTCCAGCCCTGCCGTGGGTTCCTGCAGTGTTCTTGTTACTTGTTTTCTCAGGGCTGAGCTGAGACTCTGGACCTGGAAAAAAGGAAGGCCAGAGTAGGCCCAGAGTCCCCAACCCCAGAGTGCTTCAGCCTTGGGGGCAGCTCCCTAAGGCCCCAAGTTGACCCTGGAGCTACTCTGTACCCTCTGCTCCCAGGTCCCTTGTGGGGTCAGTGCTGCCAAGAGTGGAAACACTTCCCCTGGTAGCGGGGAGTACTAGGAGCTCCGTGGGGATTGAGGCTTGGGCAAATACCTAGAGAACTGACCTACCCATGGAAATATGTGGTTATATAAAACTTTGTTTACTTTGGTTTTTTTTGTTTGTGTTTTCATATAGATAACAAGAAATCTCAAGCTTCCGTCAGTGGTAAGAGTTTTCCCTTTTGAGTTAAAGTTTCTCCCAACTTTGGATTTGAGGTGACAAGAATGACATAGTGCATGCCTCATGTGCCTGGGTTAACCTGTCACTAGAGGAGAATGCTTGTGGAGAGAGCTGTGGAGGGAGGAGGCTGACCAGCTGTGCCCCGACCTCTCCAGCCTTCGTCTTCCTGCAGACTGTGAAGTCACATGATCCTCCCCATCCCGTTTCATACAAATGCTACCTTTGCCCAGCAAAAAGATAAACACTCACAAAGCTATTAAGACATTATCCAAAAGTGTTGAGCTCTCTGATAGAGAATTATTATGCTGTTTTCAGTGTAATAATATGTAGTAGCATTTCTGAGAAAATGCTGTGAATTCACTTTTTTAAGTTATAAAGTTTCTTTGTAAATTTAGAAATCTGGCTGGGTGCTGTGGCTCATGCCTGTAATCCCAACACTTTGGGAGGCTGAGGCAGGCAGATCACTTGAGGTCAGGAGTTTGAGACCAGCCTGCCCAACGTGGTAAAACTCCGTCTCTACTAAAAATACAAAAATTAGCTGGGTGTGGTGGCACACATTGTAGTCCCAACTACTCGGGAGGCTGAGGCATGAGAATCGCTTGAACCTGGGAGGCGGAGGTTGTAGTGAGCTGAGATTGCACCACTGCGCTCCAACCTGGGTGACAGAGTGAGACTCCATCTCAAAAAAAAAAAAAAAAGTTTAGAAATCCATGTTTTTAAATTTCAGGGTTTATCACATAAGGGGAATTGTGGCAACTCAGCCTTGGTCTCTGCTGACTAAACTGTGAGGGAAGGGGTTTAACAGATCCAGGCTGGCCAACTGCATTCTGCCATTGGGAAGGGAGTGCACTAGCCTCACAGGCTGCACGCCACTGTCTGCCCTGCACTAGGCAGTAGAGCTGTACATGCCAGCTGTCTCTGCCTGTGTGGGTCTCACCTCTCAGCCAGGACAGGGATTCTTGGCCAGCTGGGCTGAGCAGCAGCCAAGGGCATGTGGCCAGAACATCTGGGCCTCTTGGCATTGGAGCATGGGGTCCTGGGCACCACCCAGTTGTGTGACATGGTGGTCCTGCCAGGCCATATCTGTCTGTGGGTAGCTGTTTGCTATTAAGTCCACACTGTTGTGACAATGACATCTTTGTCCTTTGTTGTGGCATTGCTCACTGAGCTGCTGACCTGGTGGGCTTGGCATATTTCTCCTCAGTGCTCTGTGGAGCCCTCCTCTGCACCCCTCAGCTGTTCTGGCATGGTGGCCCTGCACACAGGGGCCCAGGCTGAGTTGGACTGTGCAACAGTAGGAGTGGAGCTGTGTGTGCCTGTGGACTTGTGCCCTCCCTGGGAGAGCATCCCCTGGCCACTGTGTTTCTGCTTGCTCAGAAGGGCCCATCGTGCTTTGTGTGCTCACCCAGCAGGAGGGCTGGACAGCCAGGAGAGGTGGGGGTAGCCACCTGCCCTGAAGGCCTCAGCCCATCTTTAGTGCACCTGCAGACATCAGAGAGGTCATTTGTCCCTTAACATTAGGACCCTGGACCAGGCCAGGCTAGAGGTATGGGTGGTGCAATGACCAACATATCTGGCGTCCTACCCACTCATATTTGGGAGTCTCCAGGAGCCTAGTCTCTTACTGCTTGGGGCTGTGAGGGGATTGAGCCTGTAGGTAGGGGAGATCTGTGCTCTGTGAGCCTCACGCCATTTGAGCCATGGTCAGTCCATTAGGCCCTTTCCTGAGAAGCTCTGCCCTTGTGTTCCCACAGATCCTATGAATGCACTCCAGAGCCTGACTGGCGGACCCGCCGCGGGAGCCGCCGGAATTGGCATGCCTCCTCGGGGCCCGGGACAGTCTCTGGGCGGGATGGGTAGCCTTGGTGCCATGGGACAGCCAATGTCCCTCTCAGGGCAGCCGCCTCCTGGGACCTCGGGGATGGCCCCTCACAGCATGGCTGTCGTGTCTACGGCAACTCCACAGAGTGAGTACCACGCTTCCTGGAGGATTTGCCACTTTCCTTGCAAACGACAACACATTTTATTCCTGTGCTTATGATGGTGTCAAGAAAAGCATGGAAAAGCTCCAAATTGCTTTTTTTTTTTTAAAAAAAAATCTTTGTTGTATGTGGAGAGAAAAGGCTTCCAATCTTCTTTGAGCTCCCAGAAGGGTTAAGTGATCCTGGGCCCTCCTCCTAGCCCTGGGCAGGAGGGTGGGGATGACCGGAGACTCCAGCCAAAGGTTTGTGTTTTGTGGCTGAGATAGATACAGTGTGTTTCAGGGGGTTCTCAGCCACAAGGCAGGGCTGAGTGCCAGCACCCACAACTCCACTGTCTGCCCGAGCTCTGGGCACCATCTCTTCTTGCCGCTTGGTCACCCTGGGTGTGGCTTGCAGCCGTATTATCTTCTGGCTTCCTTTCTGTGAAGGAGACTCTATGTCCTCTCCACACGGCTGCCCTGGTGGGGAACTGGGCTCTGATCAGGTGTTACAGGTGAACCAAAGCTGCTCTCAAGGGGAGGCAAAGAACCTCCCTCTTCTTTCCAGGACTGTCTTTTGAGATGGGGTCTCGCTCTGTGGGCCACGCTGGAGTGCAGTGGCACAGTCACGTCTCACTGCAGCCTCGACATCCTGGGCTCAGGTGACCCTCACACCGCAGCCTCCCAAGTAGCTGGAACTACAGGCTCACAGCACCGCGCCCGGCTAATATTTTGTATTTTGTGTGGAGATGGGGCTTCACCATGTTGCCCCGGCTTATCTTGAACTCCTGGGCTCAAGTGATCGCCTGCCTTGGCCTCCCAAAGTGTTGGGATTGTAGGCATGAACCACCGCGCCCACCCTCAGGACCTATGTTGATGTATCTTTGAGTCCCATCAACATTTCTTGGAGTGTGCTGTGCCCACTGCAAAGTGCTTTAGTGTTTTTTTCCTTTCATATAACTTTTTGTTTTTAAAATAGTTTAGGAGTCACAGGAAGTTGTGGAATAGCACAGAGAGTTCCCACATGCCCTCTACCCAGCTCTCCCCAATAACAATATCTTACATAGAACATGGTCAAAACCAAGAAATTAATGTCGAGGCAGTGTAATCACCTCAGTTAGAGACTTAACTTGGACTTCTTTTTTTTTTTTTGAGACAGAGTTTCACTCTTGTTGCCCAGGCTGGAGTGTAGTGGCGTGATCTCAGCTCACTGCAACTTCTGCCTCCTGGGTTCAAGCAATTCTCTTGCCTCAACCTCCTGACTACCTGGGACTACTGGTGCCTGCCACCATGCCCAGCTAATTTTGTATTTTTAGTAGAGATGGAGTTTCACCATGTTGGCCAGGCTGGTCTCAAACTGCTGACCTCAAGTGATCCTCCCTTCTGAGCCTCCCAAAGTGCTGGGATTACAGGCGTGAGTCATCACGCCCAGCCAACTTCATCAGTTTTTTACACTCATTCTTGGGCTGCATATATATGTATGTGTAAGTCTGTGAGATTTTACCACATGTCAAATCAAGTAGCCATCACCACAATTGGCATGCAGAGCTGTTCCATTACCACCAACCAGCTCTCCTGTGTTATCTTTCAGAGATCACACCTTCCCTCCAGCCCTAAGCCCTGGCAATTGCTGACCTGTTGTGTGTCTCTGTAGTTCTGTCCTTTTGTGAGTGTTGTATAAATGGAATCATACCATATGTGACTTTTTGAGATTGACTTTTTAAATTCAGTCTGAGATCTTTGAGATCCACCCAGGTTTTATCAGTAGTTCATTCCTTTTCATCACTAAGTAATATTCCACAGAACGGATTTTTCCATAGTTTATTCATTCACCCATGAAGGACATTGGGTTGTTTCCTGCTTTTGGCTACTATTATGCAAACAAAACTGCTGTGGATATCTGTGTACAGGCTTCAGTGCTTCAGTGTATTTTTATCACACATCCCTCATGATAACCCTATGAAGAGGGCAGCATCACCCCCTCTGGTTTGTCCAGCTGCTAATGAGAACTGGAGTCACACCCCAGGCCAAGAGCCAGGATCAAAGCTGCTGCCTGACCCCATCCTCACGCTCCTACCCCATCCTGTGTCGGGTTTCCTATTCTTTGAGGCCATAGGCATCCTCATTTCTACCCACTCCTGCTCTGGAGTCTTCCTCCATCCCGAGCCACCTTCCCTTGTCATACCTTAATTCTCCTCTTACTTCCTGTCGTCTAACTCTCAGTACATGCTGGTTTCCTCGTCCTAGAACAATCTGCCTGGTTCTTCGTCCCAAGCTCTCATCACCTCACTCTTCTTAGCACATCAGATACGTACACCAGCTGGGTTTAGGGAGGGCCCACAGAAGTACCCGCTCAAGTTCCTTTTCATTTTGTACTCTTGTGTACTGGGTGCATTTTTTTTTTATCATGAGCTTATATTTGATCATAAATTGTTTTTAAATGTATTTGAGTTTAGAATGCTCACATGAGTTGCCTTGTCATCCCATTCCAGAGACTTTGTCTTAAACCAGTTTTGTCAGAGGTTCAGTGTTGAAGCTTGATATCCTGCCCATGCCCTCCCCAGTCTGACCTTGGCCCACATCCTGTTTTTAGCTTCCAAGGGGCCTGGTCTTCTGTGTGTGGCACTAGTTGAAAGTTACAGTGGGGGCCGGGCGTGGTGACTCACGCCTGTAATCCCAACACTGGGAGGCCAAGGTGGGCGGATCACGAGGTCAGGAGATCCAGACCAACTTGGCTAACATGGTGAGACCCCATATCTACTAAAAATACAAAAAATCAGCCAGGCATGGTGGCGGGTGCCTGTAGTCCCAGCTACTCAGGAGACTGAGGCAGGAGAATGGCGTGAACCTGGGAGGCAGAGCTTGCAGTGAGCCGAGATCGCACCACTACACTCCAGCCTGGGCAACAGAGGGAAACTCCATCTCAAAAGAAAAAAAAAAGTTACAGTGGATTCTGTACTTCAGGATCTTGTTACCACCTTTGTCAGAGACCATATCTCCCTGCCCTTTACCACTTGCCTCCCTGGTCTCCCTAAAACTAGTGGTGTTGGCTGATGGGCATTTAATATCCCTTCCTGACACCTTTCCCAAAGACTACTGCATGATTAAGGCCCTTTCAGATCTTCATCTAGTGCCACCAAGAGGGCAGAGCCTGGATCAGAAGTTTTGCCAGGGACTCTCAAAGGATAGGCCAGGGGACATTGTGGTAGTTTTCAGGTGACCCAGGTTAGTCTGAAAAGGCTGAAACTGCTGGTTGTTCCTATGGCTGGGGCTGCAGTGCAGAGTTGGAAGCAAAGCTTTTCACGCTGTGCATTTCTGTTTCTCAATGAGTTTTATATCACGTGCATGTGAAGCCGACTTTAAAAATAATTTCTACTGCCAGCTGTGTTATGGACTGGGTGCTGAGGACATGTCCTCCTCCTGGATAACTAGGTCCTGGTTAGGGTGCACTTTGGATTGCTGGCGTGCAGCAGTTGGGGAGGCTTTGTCCTCCTGAGCCTCAGCTGCTGCAAGGTGGGGGAAAGTAAGCTTGGGATTCCTCTAGTCAGCTAGGGTTTGTGCTGGGTCCTGTGTCACCCCCCAGGTCCCCCAGAAGCAGGTGCAGATTGGAGGAACATGTCCCCAGTGTAAGACCTGTGACAGTTGCACATTAAGGTCAAGCAATCAGCATACAGAGATCACCAGCCATGAAGGGAAGGAGAGACACCATGAAGGTGAATAGAAATAATAGACACATGTAGGCATGCCCAGTGACCACACATACAAGAACTGTTAGATATGGGCCATGGGGTATATAAAGAAATAAAGTGGAGAGCCGGGCACAGTGGCACATAACTATACTCCTGACTACTCGGAAGGCTAAGGCAGGAGGATTTGCTTGAGGCCAGGAGTTTGAGGCTATGATGAACTATGATTGCACCACTGTACTCCAGCCTGGGGGATAGAGCGAGACATCATCTCTGAAAAAATAGAAAACAAGAAAGAAAAGAAAAAGCAGAAATTCAAATGAAAAAGCATCATCAGGAGCGATGAAGCAGATTTGAAATGGAACCAAATGAAAGCTGTAGAAATCAGCAGTATAATTTTTGAACAAAGGAAGTGGATGAATAAACAGCACATTAGATACAGCTGAAGAAAGAATTTGTGTAATAGAAGCTACATTTGAAGAAATTACCTAGAATGTAGCACAGAGAAGAGCACATGGAAAATATGAAAGCAAGGGTAAGAAATGAGGATAAGATCAGAAATTCGAATTGACATCCAAGCAAAGCCCCAAAAGGATCAAATGGAGAGAATGGAAGAAAACAATATGTGAGGGGATAACTACTGAGAAAAGCCCATCTGGCCCCAACCTAGTTAGCCATCTCATTTGCTGTGAGTCTGCAGAGCACCAAAGGCCAGAGGAATATCTTAGAAATAGTCAGTTCCTGCAAAGGAGCAATGAGTACACTCAGCAGTGGGGGCAGAGAGATAATAGAATATTGTTAAAGCACTGAGAATAGAGCTGCCAGTCACATTTGTATGCCAGCAAGACTCAAGGATGTGGAAAGCAAGCCATTTTTAGATAAACCTAGCCTTAGAAACTTTCAGTAAAAGATTTTCTAAAGGATATATCCTTTTTTCTCCTTTTTCCAGTAAGCCTTTTGCACTCTTAGATATATTCTTTTGTTTATCCTCTCCTCTTCCCTCTCAGGTGATGCAAGGTATAAAATGGGAAAAGAAACGTTGAGCGTAGGTGGTAGTAAATGTGTGTAAATCTAAACCAGTGATTCTCACCCAGGGTGATGTTCCACCACAGGGGATATTTGACAATGTCTGGAGACATTTTGGGATATCACTACTGTGGGGGTGCTGCTGGTGCATAACAGGTGGAAGCCAGAGATGCTGCTAACCATCTTACAAATACGGGCCAGCCCCCCCACAACATAGAATCATCTGGGTCAAGTGTCAGTAGTGTAGTGAAAAGGTTGAAAATCCCTGGTGTAAATAAAAATTTACCTCTGTAAAATAAAACAGTCAAGCTAACTTCCATACAGACTTGCCACATTCCAAGCACTATTTTATTTATTTTATTTTATTGTTATTATTTTTTGAGATGGAATCTCACTCTGTCACCAGACTGGAGTGCAATGGCACAATCTCAACCCACTGCAACCTCCACTTCCTAGGTTTAAGCGATTCTCCTGCCTCAGCCTCCCAATTAGCTGGGACTACAGGCTCGCGCCACCACGTCCAACTAATTTTTGTATTTTTAGTAGAGACAGGGTTTCACCATGTTAGCCAGTTGGTCTCGATCTCCTGACCTCATGATCTGCCCACCTTGGCATCCCAAAGTGCTGGGATTACAGGCGTGAGCCACCATGCCCGGCTTATTATTATTATTTATAGACCTAGGGTCTCCTCATGTTGCCCAGGCTGGTCTTGAATTTCTGGGCTCAGGCGATCTGCTGCCTCAGCTGTGCAAAGTGCTGAGATTATGGGCATGAGCCACAGCACCCAACCCCAGGCACTATTTTGAGTGTTTTACTTACACAATAGATTATTTAATTCTTAGTCCAGTGTGTGGAGTGGATACTGTTATTGTGTTTTCTAACAGGGAAAACAGGCAATGAGCAGTGACAGAGTTGAGGTTTTGAGTCCAGGCAGCCTCGCTCAGAGGCTGTATCCCTAGCCTCACATCCATCCAGCCTCTTAACAGAGTGCTGTGAAGAGTTAAGATCAACAAAATATGATATAAATGAAAGTCAGCAGGGAGATAGAGTGTGAATATCGGTTCTGTCTTGTACATATAAAACCTACTTTAAAAAGTAGTAAATTTGGGAAATGCTAAAATATTGATAAGGCTTATATTTTAAGTTAAATATGCATGATAAAATTGAAAAATTACTGCTAAAACAATGGAAATAATTCATAAAATTTAAAATCAGTAGAAAAAATAGGATAAGGCAGAAATCCAGATAATACAACGTTCAGTCCAGTCATCCAACAAAAATGCAATCAAAAAAGACAAAGCTTAGAAAAGGAAAGACAAAGGCCTGGTGCGGTGACTCACGCCTGTAATCCCAGCACTTTAGGAAGCTGAGTCAGGCAGATCACGAGGTCAGGAGATTGAGACGATCCTGGCCAACATGGTGAAAACCTGTCTCTCCTAAAAATACGAAAAATTATCTGGACATGGTGGTACACGCCTGTAATCCCAGCTACTTGGGAGGCTGAGGCAGGAGAATCGCTAGAACCCAGGAGGCGGAGGTTGCAGTGAACCGAGATAATGCCACTGCACTCCAGTCTGGAGACAGAATGAGACTCCGTCTCAAAAAAAAAAAAAAAAAAGAGAAAAGGAAATTCAAATATTAATAGAAATAGTTTAAAAATATAAGTAATCATAATAAATGTGAGTGGACTAAACTTTTCTGCTGAAAGATAGGAAATGTGAGAACAAATGGAAATGAAACAGCACAGTTGTCGTATTGTTAGAAGAAACACACCTACAATATAACGTGAAAGGATTGTAAGTAAAACACTCAAAATTTTATTTTTAAATAAAAGATGAAGAAAGGCTGAGTGTAGTGGCTCACATCTGTAATCCCAACACTTTGGGAAGCTGAGGTGGGAGGATCACTTGAGCCCAGGAGTTCAAGACCAACCTCAGCAAAATAGGAGACCTATTTCTACATAAAATTTAAGAATTACCTATAGGTACACTTGAGATGCTGAGGTAAGAGGATCGCTTGACCCTGGGAGGTCAAGGCTGCAGTGAGCCATGACTGCACTATTGCACTCCAGCCTGGGCTGCAGTGAAACCCTATCTCAATCAGTTAGTCAGTAAAATTGGCTGAGTGTGGTGATACACACCTGTAGTCCCATCTACTTGTGAGGCTGAGGTGGGAGGATGACTTGCTTGAGCCCAGAATGCCGAGGCTGCAATGAGCCATGATAGAGACACTGCATTCCAGCCTGGATGACTGAGCAAAATCCCGTCTCAAAAAAGAAACAAACAAAAAAAAAGATGAAGAAAGATGTATTAGGTAATTACTTCAATTACATCTCTTTGTTATTGATAAACAGACCAAAAAATTCATTTACGGAAAATTTGAACAATGTAATGAACAACTTAATCTAAGCATATGATGGAACAATATGTTTCTAAAAATCATAAAGCAAGCTTCAACACATTTCAGAAAATTTAAAAGTATTGTCATACTTTTTGTTGTTGTTGTTGTTGTTTTGAGACAGAGTCTGACTCTGTCATCCAGGCTGGAGTGCAGTGGTGCGATCTTGGCTCACTGCAACCTCTGCTTCCTGGGTTCAAGCAATTCTCCTGCTTCAGCCTCCCGAGTAGCTGGGATTACAGGCGCGTGCCACCATGCCCACTGATTTTTGTATTTTTAGTAGAGATGGGGTTTCACCATGGTGGACAAGCTGGTCTCAAACTCCTGACCTCAAATGATCCTCCTGCCTGAGCCTCCCAAAGTGCTGGGATTTACAGGTGTGAGCCACTGCGCCCAGCTGGTCATGCATGTTTTATGAGTGTGAAATAGAGTTAGAAATCTGTCACAAAATAAATTTAAAAAGCTTTACACGTGGCCAGGCACAGTGACCCATGCCTGTAATCTCAACACTTTGTGAAGTCGAGGCAGGAGGATCACTTGAACCCAGGAGTTTGAGATCAGCCTGGGCAACAAAGTGAGACTGTCTCTACAAAAATTTTACAAATTAGTTGGGTGTGGTGGCATGCATCTGTAGTTCCAGCTACTTGGGAGACTGAGGCAGGAGGGTCACTTGAGCCCAGGAGGTCAAGGGTGCAGTGAGCCACAATGGCACCATTTCAGTCCAGCCTGGGCAACAGAGTGAGATCCCATCTCAAAACACACACACACACACACACCCATCAGAAATGCTAAAATGAATAGTGACAGCCTCAAATGTTGGTGACAGAGAAACTGAATCACTCATATTGCTGGTCAGAATGTAAAGTGGTTTTACCTTCTTTCAAAATGAAATATGCAACTCAGCAGTTACACTCTTGGATATTTTTCCTAGAGAAATGGAAACCTTGCATAAAAACTCAGGCACAAATTTTAACAGCAGCTTTATTTGTGGTAGCCCAAATCTGCAGTTACCCAAATGTCCTTCACGTGAATGGTTAAACACAGTGTGAGGTGCTTGTACTATGGAATACCCTGGCAGTACAAGGAAGGAACTGTTGCTAGAACTACAACCTGTATGCTGAATGTAAAAAGCCAAAGGTTCATACTGTATGGTTCCATTTTTGAAATATCATATGTAATTTTGAAGTGACAAAATTTTAGAAATGGAGGATGCTGCAGTGGTTGCCAGAGTTTGTGGGTCAGGGTTGCTGAGAGAGGTGGCAACATGAGGGATCCTTGTGGTATGGGGACTGTGTAGTGTATTGACTGGTGGTGACCGAACCCACCCAGGTGGTTAAATTGTCCAGAACTGAGTACACACACCCACACAAGTGAGCACACATCATAGTTATGATACCTTGTAATTTTGTAGAATGTTACCATTGGAGGAAACGGCAAAGTATACAAAGGATATCTCTGTATTTCTTTAATACAGCTTTATTGAGACATCATTCTCTTCAGCATACAATTCACCCATCTGAAGTGCTCCACTCGGTAGGTTTTAGTGTAACTCACAGAGTTGTGCAACCATCATCACAATTTTAGAACATTTTTATGTTCACCCCAAAAGAAACCTCACCTCAGAAAATCTTGTAATTGTTCATATAAGCAGTTTTCATAATAGCCACAAAGTAGAAGCAGCCCAAATGTTCATCAGCTGATGAATGGATAAATAAAACACAGGAAATCGGTGTTGTAGAATATTATTTGGCGATAAAAATAACACGGAAAAGCTGATACATGCCACGACATGGGCGAACTCGTAACTATTATGCTAAAGAAGCTAGTCACAAAACAGCACATGTTCCGTGCCATTCGTACAGAGTCCAGAAGTGGCCAATCCATAGAGACAGAGAGGAGATTACTGATTTCCAGAGTCTAGGCTTCTTATCTATCCAAAAGACTCAGTTGTCCCTGTTCTTTTCTCTTTGGTTATTACAGAGTAACTCGTGATAGGAAATTCCAAAATCAACACAAATGCTACTTTGTATTCTATCTTTCTGTCTGTGGTAAATGGAACGTTCAGATTCCAGCGGCAGCCGTGGCAGTGGGGACTTTGGTGGCTGTTTTTTCCCTTGCTGTGCAGCCCTGCAGCGTTTCTGGGAACCTGCCTTGTGGACTGACTTGGAGACTCTGGTCTTTTCTCAGCCCAGCTGCAGCTCCAACAGGTGGCGCTGCAGCAGCAGCAGCAACAGCAGCAGTTCCAGCAGCAGCAGCAGGCGGCGCTACAGCAGCAGCAGCAGCAGCAACAGCAGCAGTTCCAGGCTCAGCAGAGTGCCATGCAGCAGCAGTTCCAAGCAGTAGTGCAGCAGCAGCAGCAGCAGCTCCAGCAGCAGCAGCAGCAGCAGCAGCATCTAATTAAATTGCATCATCAAAGTCAGCAACAGGTACCAGGTCTCCTGTTCCTGCTCTTGGCCTCCCTCCTGCAATGTGAGCCCTGGGCTGGCATCAGTCACGATGCTGGGTGCAGTGCACGGAGCCAGCCGAGGGTCCTCTTGACACACATGTGCCTGCCCTTTTCCATGGGCTTCTCGAAAAGTCTGGGACAAGGCTGGGCTCAGTGGCTCATGCCTATAATCCCAGCACTTTGAGAGGCTGAGGCAGGCAGATCACCAGGTCAAGAGTTCGAGAGCAGCATGGCCAGCACGGTGAAACCCCGTCTAAAAATACCCCGTCTACTAAAAATACAAAAAATTAGCTGGACGTGGTGGCGCACACCTATAATCCCAGCTATTCGGGAGGCTGAGTCAGGAGAATTGCTAGAACCTGGGAGGCGGAGGTTGCAGTGAGCTGAGATCGCACCACTGCACTCCAGCCTGGGTGACAGCGAGACTCTGTCTCAAAAAAAAAAAAAAAAGGGAAAGAAAAGTCTGAGACAGGTAGGAAAAACAGGCCCTGATTCACTAGGAAGGTTCTGTGATCGAGCCCTTCCATTTGGGCTCGGGGCATCTGGCGGCAGGCCTCCTGTGTGCTTCAGGGGCTGCGAGGGATTCAACCAAGAGTGAGCCGAAGCAAGAAGTGAGATGAACACTCTGAGGCTTGGGACTACTTGAGCCACTTGGACCATTTTGGCTGAGGACACGTGTGCCTCCTGTTTACCTCTCTGTCTTGGGTTCTGGACTCAGTGTTAGTCAGCCTCCAGCTGGTGTTCCATGGGGTGATGGTGATGTCATGTTAGCAGCACTGCTTCTCAGAAGTTGTTCACCTTCCCATAGTTTCCATAGACAGTCTAGACGTGTTAAACATCTGCCCTCACAACAGGTCTTGGTTGGGAGAGGAAAGCCCCAAAGGGCCCCCACCACCCTCCTACCCCTTCAGGCCTCAGCTTGCTGGGCTCCTCTGGATCTTGGGGCACCTGTCCCAGAGCTGACAGTGCATCTGCAGCCACACTTTTCCTTCTCATGCTAACCAGCAGATCTTGACTGTCACCGTGAGGCTCATGCCACTGACCTGTAGGGGCAAAACAAGCATCATTGCAGAAGCTTCGGGAATTTGCAGTTGCCTCAGCTTTTATCCTAGCTTCCATGGAGCTATACCTGTTCATTGTCACCTTTTGCTGAAGCTTCTAGATATGTCCTTTGAACCATCCTAGTGGAATGGTAGACCAGAGCCCAGGCACACACTTGGTGCCTCCTCAGTGTCAGGAAGACAGCTGGTGTTGGCCTCGGGGGCCCAGAGTCTTTCTATGGGAGATATGCCTCTCCCCGTGTAAGTGAGAGGTCAGCCTGTCAGCTCAGGAAGGCCTTTTTTTTTCTTTTCTTTTCTTTTTTTTTTGAGACTTTTTTTGAGTCTTACCGTGTCGCCCAGGCTGGAGTGCAGCGGCGTGATCTCGGCTCACTGCAACCTCCACCCCGCTGGTTCAAGTGATTCTCCTGCCTCAGCTTCCCAGGTAGCTCTCCTGCCTCAGCCTCCCAAGTAGTTGGGATTACAGGTGTGAGCCACCATGCCTGGCTAATTTTTGTATTTTTAGTAGAGACAGGGTTGTCCAGGCTGGTCTCGAACTCCTGACCTCAGGTGATCTGCCCACCTCGGCCTCCCAAAGTGCTGGGATTATAGGCATGAGCCACTGCACCCAGCCGGGAAGGCCTTCTTGATGGCTCTGCAGATGGCCACCTGGGCTTCCTGGGGCCCAGAGTGTCACAGGGAGGAGCTGGTGCCACAGAGGCAAATGAGCGATAACCGAGTGCTGCTTGGTCTGTCTCTAGATACAGCAGCAGCAGCAGCAGCTGCAGCGAATGGCACAGCTGCAGCTCCAGCAACAGCAACAGCAGCAGCAGCAGCAGCAACAGCAGCAGCAGCAGGCTTTGCAGGCCCAGCCGCCAATTCAGCAGCCACCGATGCAGCAACCACAGCCTCCGCCCACCCAAGCTCTGCCCCAGCAGCTGCAGCAGATGCATCATCCACAGCACCACCAGCCACCACCACAGCCCCAGCAGCCTCCAGTTGCTCAGAACCAACCATCACAACTCCCGCCACAGTCGCAGACCCAGCCTTTGGTGTCGCAGGCACAAGCTCTCCCTGGACAAATGTTGTATACCCAACCACCACTGAAATTTGTGAGTACCTGTGGCCCGCAGTGGAGCACATGCAGCCCGTGGCTCTGTCAGCAGTAGTTTCTAGATTCTTTGACTAGAGATAGCATGTCCTATTCTTCAAGTGCTGAGACTTCAGGCAGCCCCCGCCCCTTGCCAGCCATGCTGACTCTAGCACGGCTCAGCAGGGAAGCATGTGTTTTGCGTTTTGTGTTCCGAGAGCTGCTTCTGCACCCCGCAGAAGTGCTGGCTGCTGCTGCTGGGGCACCAAGTCGCATTCCAAGCAGCGTGGCTGATTGCAGCAGTTCTGTGGGCCCTTTCAGGGTGTGAGCACTTCGACTGATGGGCACCACATGAAGAATGTGCCAGCTCCATCAGTGTCTGGTGGTTTGCCAACTGCTCAGAGTTAATGTTCTAAGCAAATATCTTTTTTGTTTTCTTTACACTCTACCAAGTCTCAGGAGAACAAAGTTCATTACTATATTTTCGAGGGGAGTATTAATATAAAATACTGTTATTCCCAGTCTCATTTTGTATCTCTACACAAAGCCAGTCTATTCAGTGACATTGGCACAGAGGATAGAGTATGATCACCAGGATGGAGGTAGCTGCATCAAGGGGCCATTTGGATAACTCTTTGGCTCACTTGGTTTTTGTGGCCTTTTCTATTTGTGATTCATGAGTGGAGTGGGGCCTGAGCCAAATGTGGGGGTGAACAAGAGGCCTCACAGGCAGGCTGGAAGTCCAGGAGAGTTGTGAGGAGCAGATATGGTCACTCATCTGTCACCTGGGAGTCGACACACTGCCTGACCCCTGGGACTGTGCAGAATGAAACCCTTGTGTGCTGCATGGTGGAATGCGCCCTGGCAGGGTTTGCCCTGGTGGCTTGGAGATGTCTAAGGAAGAGCCCCCTGTGTGGTAGTGCGGGCCTGTCTTGTCCCTCTGGAGACCCCTCCATGCAGTGGCTCCACAGTTGCCCCTTTTGCCCAAGCTTGCCCCCCACCCCCACTTTTTTTTTTTTTTTGAAGACAGGATCTCTCTGTGTCGTCCAGGCTGGAGTGCACTGACGTGATCAGACCTCCCTCGCTCAAGCGATCCTCCCACCTCAGCCTCCCAAGTAGCTGGGACTGCAGGCGTGCATCCCCACACCTAGCCAAATTTTTGTATATTTTGTGGAGATGGGGTTTGGCCATGTTGCCCAGGCTAGTTTTGATCTCCTGGACTTAAGCAATCCGCTGGCCTCAGTCTCCCAGAATGCTGAGAATACAGACAGGAGCCGCTATGCCCTGCCCTCTGCTGGCCAGCTGACCCAGCTTTCCTTCAATGAATCAGGCTGACTGAGGCTCTCATGGACCATCAGCATGCTTGGCCCAGAGGATGAGCAGGCTAGGCTGTAAGCTCTGCATTGGAAGCTGTCAGTGCTTGTGGTGATAGCTGGTGCTGAGGGATGTGGAGACATCCCAGTGGGAGGGCCACACTGCCACTTGCCAGAATTGGATTTGAGCTAATGGGATCCTAGATGGCTAGTGAGGTGACATCACAGCACATGAAGTCATGAAAGTCCCATTCCTCATCTCAAGAAAGGCTCCATTTCCTAAGCTCCCGCAGGAGGAGTGGGCTCTGCTCTCTGACCCAGGTGGCTCCAAATCACATTCTCTTTCTCCCTTAAGGTCCGAGCTCCAATGGTGGTGCAGCAGCCCCCCGTGCAGCCCCAGGTGCAGCAGCAGACGGCAGTACAGACGGCTCAGGCTGCCCAGATGGTGGCTCCCGGAGTCCAGGTGAGGGCCTGGGGGTGGAGGGCTCCATAGTCACCAGCAGGTGCATGGTCACCTGCACATGGAGTGCTATAGTGAGGATTCTGGTTGGATTAGGGGCTAGGGGCTAAGTTGGTAAAGCAGTTGCTTCTCTCCCCCTTGCACTCTGCAAGACACCCCTGGACTCCTTGGGGTGGGCAGCTCTGCTTGGTCATGTCTAGGACCCACCAGTCTCATAGTGCGTGTCGTTTCCAGCTTTGCTTGGGCATCCTTCATCATCCCTCTTCCTTGCCACTCTGAGTGACTCAGGGAACATGTATCAGAGAGTAGAAGGCTGCAGTTTTGTCCTCACCTCTCACTTTCCATTTGATAGTCTGAGTACAGAGCTGACCAGGGTGGAGGGCAGCTTTCTAGACACTCGGAAGCAGATGGGAGCCACACGCAGCAGGAGCGTGGGAGAGGGCATCCTGGTGCTCGCCTGCACTCAGGGACTCTGGTGCTGTGTGGTGAGAAGCGTGCCGCTCCCATGTTGCTGAGCTTGCTGGTGTGTCACATGTGTGGAACATGTGTGTGTCTCTATGTGTCACGTGTCAGTGGAATGCAGATGCCCTCATCTGGCCTCCTAGCGTCCTGGGATTGGAGTCCCAGTGTTTCTGTACCTTCTCCTATAGCCCCTCCTCTCCTTCTTGCTGCCACTGAGGCGGGGAGACGTACGGTCTGGGGCTTCAGTTTTTCCGCTTTACACATGATGGTGGAAACACTGTTGGTCCTGACTCGGAGGGGATGTTGCCTTTAGGAAAAGTCAGAATGTGCTAGTTGATGTGGTAAGACTGTGGCTGGGTCCCAGCCCACAGCTGGCAGTGCGCCTGCACTTTGCTGTCGTCTTAAGGGTGGCAGGCTTCATCTCACACCTGGGGGGTGCTCAGTAATGTCCTTCCTGGTGCCTGCTACTTCTTTTAAGTCCCTGGGAAGCTGTCTGAGGAGGGAATCTGAGGTGTTTAGCTGGAGCTGAGGTTAGCATCCTACCTTGGCATGGCACCAAATGACTTGGGGCCAGGGTCCCCATGTCACATTCTTACTTAGGTGGAGCCCTGTATGAAACACACTACAGAACTCACGTTCACTTACAACTGGGGGAGGCTGACCACTTCGTGTGACAAAGTTGGAGGTCTCTGCCACCTCCCTGTGTGTCTCGGCATGTCCTCAGGCCTCCTGGGGGGCTGCCTTGTCCCGGGCTCATGCAGAGGAGGGACGTGGTGTGTTCACAGTCAGCTTAGTGGTGGCACATAGTGACTGCCCAGCCAGTGGAAGCTGCTGCCTTTGCCTCTTTGGACCGTCGCTCCTCTGTTCAGGACCTTACTTCATGGAAACTTTTTTTTTTTTTTTTTTTTGAGATGGAGTCTCTATCGCCAGGCTGGAGTACAGTGACACGATCTTGGCTCACTGCAACCTCTGCCTCCCGGGTTCAAGTGATTCTCCTGCATCAGCTTCCCGAGTAGCTGGGACTACAAGTGTGCACCACCATGCTCGGCTAATTTTTGTATTTTTAATAGAGACAGAGTTTCATCATGTTGGCCAGAATGGTCTCGATCTCTTGACCTCATGATCCACCCATCTTGGCCTCCCAAAGTGCTGAGATTACAGGCATGAGCCACCGTGCCCGGCCAGAAACTTCTATACTGCAGGTCAAGCCCAGCAGGAAAGTGAGAACTGCT
>NW_012118310.1:778440-798584 GCF_000951035.1 Colobus angolensis palliatus
TTTTGACAAAGTCTTGCTCTGTCACCTAGGCTAGAGTGGCTGGAGTGCAGTGGTGCAATCTTGGCTCACTACAGCCTCCATCTGCCAGATTCAAGCAATTGTCCTGCCTTTGCTCCCAAGTAGCTGGGACTACAGGCATGCGCCACTATGCCCAGCTAATTTTTTTTTTTTTTTTTTTGTATTTTTAGTAGAGATGGGCCAGGCTGGTCCTAAGCTCCTGACTTCAAGTGATCCACCTGCCTCAGCCTCCCAAGGTGCTGGGATTACAGGCATGAGCCACTGTCCCAGCCGAACTTACCTTTTCTTTCCATTTCTTGGTATTTGTAAAGTGAACAGCTATGGAACAGCCCATGTTCTTAGCTGGTGCAGGCCCAGCTGGTACGTTCATTAGGCTTCTAGCTCAAGGAAGTATCCACTCTGCAGTCTCACTGGCATCCCATCACCTTCCAGAAGCAGGATGCCAGCTGTGTGTGCTCATGGCCCATGCTGAGCCTGTCCTGGAAGTGCTGGTCTTCCTGTCGGTTTCTCCACCCCTTGTTTCAGGTGGAGGTCCCCGCCCGGCTGGCACAGGAAGGATGGAGAGTGGTTACCACTGTGGTTCGTTGCCAAGTGAGTTTAGTGTTTTAAGGATCATTGCCCACCTGCCCTGTGGCACCATGTGCTGCCTTGCAGGGGATTCCCAAGTGCTAGTGGCAGAGGAGCCTTGTAGTTTCTCAAAATCCAGCAGTGGGTAGGGCATATCTATGAGGTGCTTCTCAGTCCAAATGTAGCACCTTGAAATTCTGTAACCCACATTCTGCTGGTTTTCTCTCAGAGCTTGGTCTTGCCTTGTTGCAAGCAGTGCAGTTTCTTGGGGGCTGATTGGGCACCCTCACTGCATTGTTCCACCAACAGCAGCTCCCCCTGCCAGGGGATGGGGGGGTTTGGGCGCAGCAAGTGCTCTGAGGGGCCCTCTGGATTGATGATCTTCTTTTGAATCTTGAATTGGCACAGTGACCAGGTGAGGCTATGGTACTCTGATCCAAAAACTTTAAAAGTATGTGTGGTAAGAAAGTGGAGAGGAATAGAAGTAAGAGAACCATTCCATGAGAGAGAAGGTCTGGTGTCCTTTCTGGTTCTTTCCCTATAATCAAGGCCATGCTATCCTGCGGTTTTTGTGCAGCATCTTCCACATCAACATGGGATGAAGTGTTCTCCTTTAATTAGAAAGCCCTGGTTGATGCCAAGGGACTCTCGTCATACTCTGTGAATATCTCCTGCCATCCTCAGTTATCATCTTGTTCTTGGACCTTGTAATAATTTCTGGTTTTTTGCTGTTACCAGTGACACATATCTTGATGTCCTAGATTGTTCCTAGATTGTTCCTGAAGCTGATGGAGGTGAGTGACTGGTTCACTTTGAGGGCCTTCAGATCTGATCAGCCACCATCTAACCAGGAGGTCAGAGATGCAGATTGGAGCTCCCCTTGTGTTGTTCACACAGTGGACATCAGGACGTGGTGACCACGTGTTGCAGCTTTGTATGTGTAAGCTGCTGCGTGCTGTGGAAACAGGCCTCTGAGTTCATGAATGAAATTCTGGGATTGGGGGCTCCAATGCAGGCAGCCCTCCATGCCCTGTCTCTCAAGCTCATCTTAGAGCTGAAGAGAGGCGCCTTGTTAGGCTTGTTAGGCCCTTTACAGTACTGTGGTGATGAGTGTGGTAAAGGGTAGCCTGGGACTGAGTATTCTAGAAAAATTGCTCAGCCTTGTGTTGTGCACACCTGGTTCTCTTTCCAGTGTTATTTATGTAGCTGAGAAGGGCGATGTCACCCATAAGGGGATTTAGCAGGACACAGCAGACTTCTCTTTCTCCCCTGTAAAACCAAGACATGCCAGGCACAGTGGCTCATGCCTGTAATCCCAACACTTTGGGAAACAGAGGTGAGAAGATCACTTGAGACCAGGAGTTCAAAACTATCCTGGGCAAGTTTTGCCTGTCCTTGCTTTGCCTAACACAGCAAGACCCTGTCTCTACAAAAAAATAAAAATAAAAAATTAGCTGGGCACAGTGGTGCGTGTCTGCAGTCCCAGCTACTCGGGAGGCTGAGGTGGGAGGATCACGCAAGCCCAGGGGTGTGAGGCTGCAATGAGCTGTGATGACAGCATTGCACTGTAGCCTGGGAGACAGAGCAAGACTCTTGTCTCTTTAAAAAAGCAAGAAACAGGACAGAATGCATCTCGTTTTCTTTTTTTTTTTTTTTTTTTTTAAGACGGAGGCTCTTGCTCTGTCACCCAGGCTGGAGTGCAATGGCGCAATCTCAGCTCACTGCAATCTCCGCCTACTGGGTTCAAGGGATTCTCCTGCCTCAGCCTCCCAAGTAGCTGGGATTACAGGCTTGTGCCTGGCTAATTTTGTATTTTTAGTAGAGACAGGGTTTCTCCATGTTGGTCAGGCTGGTCTTGAACTCCCGACCTCAGGTGATCCGCCCACCTCGGCCTCCCAAAGTGCTGGGATTACAGGCATAAGTCACCATGCCGGGTTTTTTTTTTTAAGACAGTCTTGCTCTGTTGCCCAGGCTGGAGTGCATTGGCTCAATCTTGGCTTACTGCAACCCCACTTCCTGGATTCAAGCAATTCTCTTGCCTCAGCCTCCCAAGTAGCTGGGATTACAGGTATGCACCACCACACCTGGCTAATGTTTGTATTTTTAGTAGAGACGAGGTTTCGTTATGTTGGCCAGGCTGGTCTTGAACTCCTGGCCTCAAGAGATGTGCCCGCTTTGGCCTCCCGAAGTGCTGGAATTACAGGCGTAAGCCACTGTGCCTGGCCATGCATCTCATTTTCAAACAGTCCCTATACCTTTGTCGTTTAACCTTCTGTTCTTTTAGTATGTGAAAACCAAACTCTAATTTACAAGTCACAAAGGATTATCAAAGACAGACCTCCATTATAGACATGTATGTGGCATTGCTGATTCACAGCTGCTCTACTGAAGCCTTGGCCACCCTGGAGGACCCTCTCTCTTTTCTGTGGACCCTTCTGCACAGTGACTGCAGTGGGGAGAGTCAGACCTGGGAGAGGGGAGAGGTTTTTTGGACTCCTCTCTGGGTAGATGTGTGTTGGGAAGTAGTGAAATGTTGAGAGCTGCCTGGCTCATCGGATCCAGTAGATATAACTGGTGCTTTTGGGTTGGCATTTGTAGTTGAAAGAAATTGGGCTTTCCTTACCAGGAGTTCTCAGTTATAAGAACACCAGTCAGCAGTACATTAGACTTAAGCTTTGCCTTCCTTGTGTTTTTTTGTTTGTTTTTCTCTTCCTGGAAAAAAAGTTTGCTTCTCTCATACCATCTGACTTACTTCCAGGCTTTTCTTCCTTGTGGAACGAGTGCTGTTGAGCACTGCTGCACTCTCAGACGGGCTCCTCCGAAGTGCCGCAGGTAGTGGTAAATAGACTCTTACCCCATTGGGATCGCTTCTTTGTTTCTCACCCCCCAGTTAGTTCATTTGTTGTTCTGGCTGCAGGAGGAACAAGTGAGGTTCTGGTTGGCATCTGCTAGGCCGTGTCACCCCGGCTTCTAGTGTCTCCTGTGTATGCCCATGGTTGCAAGTGTGGGCCCTGTGTGTGAGGCCACAGGTCTCCCTGCAGCCACTCTCCTGCTGGAGCTCTGTTACTGGCATCCGTCGCTGCCTGCACTGAAGGCTGGCAGCACCTCGTGGAGCTTCGGACCCGGAGCACAGCCTCCCACCATGAGATGTGTTGTTTTTCCGTGGATCAGTCCTGCTTTCTTTCTGAGCCTGGCGTGTTTTATTCTAGTTTGTTACCATCCTAAGTGCCTGTAGGCCTTGCTCTCCAGGAACGAGACTCGGGCCCTATCTCCAACTCAGAACCCAGAGCAAGAGTGGTCGGGCCTGGGCCCACAACAGTGCTCAGCTGCCCTGCTGCCTTTATAGTTCAAGAAGTGTCCATTGATGAGGGAAATGGTCCTGGCTCATACTGGAGTTCCTGACTCACATCCCTGTGGAGGTGAACTTCCTCATCAGGGCGGAGGCCTGCCAAGCAGTCCCCCTAGGCTTCTTTTGCTCACCTTTGCCTATTTTTGTTATGAAAGAAAACCGGTTCCTCAATAGATACCAGAACCAGCAGCCCTCAGGCCTGGAGGAGGAGAGGTGGATGATTTGGGTTGGGGCTGTAAGAAGTGTGCCGCTGAGAAGGAAGGATGCTGTGAGCAGGCTTACCTGAGCTCATGGTTCAGTGGGAGTCGAGTGTTCTCATCACAAGCTTTGGTGGAATGTACTCTTGACGTCTGTCCCCGGGAGCCTGGTCTCCAGAAACACCAGCCCGGGCCCTCAAGGTCTGGCTCTGATGGTTCTGTGGGCTATAGAATTATAATCTGTTAGCGAGGTGTGTTCAGAAGTGTGTTGAGGACACCAGTGCAGGAGAGCAGCCAATAGAATAGAAAGGTCTGGAAGCAGCATTCTTGGCAAACCTTCTAGATTCCCAATGCCCAGATAGACCTGGAGGTGCTGTGGGCTTGAACGTGTGGGCGGCCTCCCCTCCCAGGCTGCCCCGAGCTCTCCAAGGGTTCCTCGCCCTGGTGCTCCTTCTTGCAGAGGCTACACATGTCCTCTCCACCTGCCCAGGCACTGAGTTTCTTTGTTGCGATCACCTTGTCTGTTGTCCCTCTGTCCTCAAAGATGATCACGGAAGCCTTGGCCCAAGGTGGGATGCACATAAGAGCCCGGTTCCCGCCCACCACCGCTGTGTCCGCCGTCCCGTCAAGCTCCATCCCTTTGGGCAGACAGCCCATGGCACAGGTATTTAACGGGGCAGCGCCCAGGGCACGGCTGGGAGCTCGGGGCGTCCTCTGAGCGCCTTTGTAAAGCACACCTGTTATTATTATTGCCAGTGACTTCCTTTATGGTGGCTTTCAGAGTGCCAAACCCACAGTCACTTTTTTTTTTTAAATGAAGCTAAGCCCAGCTTGTGCTTCTTGAGAGGATATGAATAAATATCTGGGTCTTTTCAGCTTAAAATAGTTACACTGTACGCATTTTCATGGTAAAAATAAAACAGAAGCTAAGCAAAAGTTTTGCTTTCTAGAGCTGTGCTATCTAAGCATGTGTGGCTGTTTACATTTAAATTAACTAAAATTAGGCCGGGCACAGGGGCTCACGCCTGTAATCCCAACACCTCGGGAGGCCAAGATGGGAGGATCACTTTGAGGCCGGGAGTTTGAGACCAGCCTGGTTCACATAGTGACATACTATCTCTAATTATATATATATAGTGACATACTATCTCTAATTATATATATATATATTTTTTTTCCATGGGAAAAAATATATATATGTGTGTGTGTATTTTTCTATTTTTTGAGACGGAATCTCGCTTTCTCACCCAGTCTGGAGTGCAGTGGCACAATCTCGGCTCACTGCAAGATCTGCCTCCTGGGTTTGCGCCATTCTCCTGCCTCAGCCTCCCGAGTAGCTGGGACCACAGGCGCCCACCACCACACCCAGCTAATTTTTTGCATTTTTAGTAGAGACGGGGTTTCACCGTGTTAGCCAGGATGGTCTCAATCTCCTGACCTTGTGATCCGCCCGCCTCAGCCTCCCAAAGTGCTGGGATTACAGGCGTGAGCCACCGCGCCCAGCCATATATTTTGAAAATGGAAGGAAAAAAAAAAAAACCCTAAAAGTCAACTAAAATTAAATAAAATGAAAAAATGCCATTCCTCAGTCGTACCAAATAAATTTCAAGCCCGCATTTTCCCACAGGGAAGCTAGTGGCTGCTACAGTGGACAGCACAGACTCCAGAGCGTGGTCTTTGTGGCCGACGTGGCATTGGGCCATGCTGTTGTAGAGTTTGCTGTGTAGAGCGTGTAATTTGTAATACACATCCCCTTTCTAGGTAGAGGTAGACTTCTGTGTATGTTATGCTTTTCAGGGATATGAATTCCTGGCTTCTCTTTATTTTATGAAATTTGGAATTGCTCCATGGTACAGTCATTTGTTTAACAAGTAGTTACCACATGCGTTCTGTGTGCCAGGCACTGTGCTAAGGTTCTGAGAATAAAATGATGCTGAAGTTCTCTAATCATACAGGCTTTCCATTTTAGTGGGTTTGTTGTGGAAACCTCAAATTTTCCAAAAGAACTTTACAATTCAGTTTCTGTTTTAGGGGCAATGCCTCTATAATCCTAGCAGACAGTGGTCCCTGCTCATCCCTGAATGCCCAGGTGCAGGCACTGCCACCACCCTGGCTTGTGCAGCGCTGTCTCTGCAGCTCTGTTCTACAGAGGAAGAAGTGGAGGCTGAGCCAGGATGGCCCTTGGTCCATGTGGCCCCAAGCCCGGTGCCACACACCACACACTGCCAAGAGAGTGGCCTGGGCCCCCATTGGGTGCATGTTAAATTTTTGCCTTCCCTGCATACTAACCCCCTGGGTTACCCCAGATGTGCCATTTACATAGTTACTGACTGGAACTTAGGTTCTTTGGCAGGGACCTCCTTTTTGGTAGTTGTTGAATTACAGCAGGAGGAAGTGCCTGGAACCTGCTGGTGGAAAGGCTTTGGTGAAAGAGCTCTCCAGAGGAGCGGAAGTTGGGAGTGAGGAAGTAGGTTGTTTGTTTGTGGTGGAAAGGAGGCCAGTGTGGGCAGAAGCCAGGGTGCAGTTCCCCATGGCCTGGAGGCTGTGAGCTCCGCGACCTGCTCACATGCTGCTGGTGTCTCCTTGACCAGACCCCTTTGGGTTCTGCGCACTTGTCTGCTAAAACTGCTTCTCCTCCTTTCCCGTAGCCTCTGGCTTAGTATCCACTGGGTTCACAGAATCAGGTTGGGTTGTTATATGCGGAGGAATGACTTTAGCAGCAGCGTGTAGGACTGATTTTTATAAACACAAAAAGTCCCCAGTGTTTTCAGTGTGGGATACGTGCCAGTGCCAGGTCTTGAGCTAAGCTCTTTGTGTACAGAGCCTCACTGTTTCTCGTTGCAGCAGGTCATAGTTCGAGCATTTAGCCCCTTTTACAGACTGAGAGTGCCCCCAGGGAGCCACCAAGTCAGTATCGAGGGCTCAAATGAAACCTTTGCGCCTTGGCCTCTCAGCAGGATTCTTCTGGCAACTCCTCACTCCCCTTCCTGCTGGGCTGATGACCTGGCTCCTCCTTCTTGTTTACTGGGCACTCCCGGGTGGGCCCCCCCATTACCCTGCAAGACCAGGCACTGTCCTGGGCTTTGGCTTGCCCATACTGTCTTGTGGGCTGGCCACTACCCACACCCAGCTGCTGGTGTTGCCACCTAGACTTCTCACAGGCAGCCCCTCCCTCCCTCCTCCCCACCAGTTCCCAAACCCACTCAGTCTTTCCCTCCCCAACCTTCCCTGGCCCTTAGATTAAGGCTGCCCTGAGTTATGCCAGCTAATAGGTCTCACTCTCTTTAGAAGCTTCCAGTCCCCACAGGCAAAGAGGTAAGGTGGAGCAGAGGAAAGAGAGAGAAATATACGATGAAGCTAAAAAGTTAGTGCCTTGGAATAAATGCCATGGAGAATTCTGGTTTGTCCTCTTTGCACCGTGTGGGGTGAGTGAGAGCGCCAGCATGGGAAGATGCTGGCTAACTCCACACGGATTTAGTCACCAGGTTCCGCCCATTCGCGCTGGCAGTGAGGGGCACACCCCTGAACCTTTGAGGTTGTTCACTGAGGACAAATGTGGCAGCATTTAGAAGGTATTCCTTGTCCTGGCAGTAGACAAAAGCCACAGGATTTATGGAAAGAGGAAGGAAGGCACAGAACTGGGGCAAAGTTCTGGTTTTGTTTCTGTTTTGTTGTTGTTGTAGTTTATTTGTTTTTCTTTTTTTGAGACAGTCTCACGCTTGTCCCCCAGGCAGGAGTGCAGTGGCGTGATCTTGGCTCACTGCAACCTCCACCTCCTGGGTTCAAGTGATTCTCCTGCCTCAGCCTCCCGAGTAGCTGGAATTATAGGTGGCTGCCACCATGCCTGGCTAATTTTTGTATTTTTAGTAGAGATGGGGTTTCACCATGTTGGCCAGGCTGGTCTTGAACTCCTAACTTCAGGTGATCCGCCCGCCTCGGCCACCCAAAGTTTTGGGATTATAGGCCTGAACCACTGCACTCAGCCTTGTTCTGTGTTTTTAAAGCAGATTTGTTCATGCTTGTCAGCTGTAAGAAAGGAAACTGGCAGGAGTTTAGGGAGGGAGAAAAGCCAATGGAGGGACACCCTGGAGTGGAGGTCTTCCTGCTGCCCAGGCAGCTGCTCTGCAGCCCTTGCTGGTCCTGGCCTTCCCCACAGAGAGCCCTCCCCCAGCTCAGCCCTCTACGTTGGGCTGCAGTACCAGGCTCCCTGGTACAGCCTCCCATACCTGGCTGTGGGACAGCCTTGGGGATGTGAGGCATGCTGGGCCCTGTGTACCAAGGGCATTCACCTGCCCACACCAGCTGGCTCCAGAGGTATGCTGCTGCTTTTGTGTCATTATCTTTCAATCCAGTCCCTTCTGAGAAAAGAGAGCTTATCCCAGGAACGTATCTGTTGACCTCACCAGGAATTACCCCACCGTGTCATCTGAGCTCTCAAGAGCCAGAACCTGCTGACTCTGGTGTGTCCAGTTGGCCATCCAGTGGCCACTGTCCCTCCAGCCACCTGCCCTCAGCAGTCAGCAAGACGCAATCTGGAGACCACACTGCCCGTCTGCTCTTGTTCTTTCCTTGTGGCAACAAATTGAGTCCAAGAAAACAGGTGGAGCCGAAAGAGTGGGAACGTACGTGCCCCATGGGCTCTTCTCCAGAGGGCTCACGGGGCCCAGGCTCCCTCCCTCTGTCTTGACGGCCCATGGCTGCATCTTCCTGTAATGGTGGGCACGCCTCACGGACTCAGGCTACCAGGTCCAAGCAGGATTCTGTGCTGGGTGCATGCTGGATACGGTGCCCAGCACGGGGGCCCAGGGGGTGGCATAGCACATGCCACAATCCTCCCTTGGCAGGTGTAAGCAGGCAGTGCCTTCCTCACTAGGGGCTCGTCATTTGACTGGAGAGGCACTGTTGCCTCCCTGTTCCCTGCTCCAATCCCAGACCTGACATGAGCCCAAGGGCTGGGAGGTTTCTTTCTCGCCTCTCTGGCTGCCTCCCTAGAGCCTAGAGCCTGTCTTTGGATGAGTCTTTGGGGAGCTGCTTCTCATCCCAGGTGCTGGACTTGGACTGCCTGCCACGAACACCTGGGCACAGGGCCTGGTTTCCTGCTCTCGTGCTCTTGGAAATGAATGAGTTCCCTTCGTTTGTTTTTCTTTCCACTAGAAATCTCCCTGCCTCCCATCCTCTGGGCTCTGCTGGCTGCCAGCTGCCAGGGTGAAACCCGTGTTCCACTGCACCCTGGGGAGTGCCTCCAGGGGGCACACTGAGTGCTGGAGCCGGGAGCAAGGAACGGTTCCCAGTATGTGGGGGGGGACCAGGGGGAGCGCGCAGTGCCGCCAGCCTTGCCTGAGTGTTCCGCTGTGGGATGGAGCTCCTTGGACCAGCCTTTCTGCCCTCCCACCTCCTCTCTGGCCCACTCTGTATTCACCTGCCTTCAGCTCCAAGCTGCTGTGTGGGTCCCTTTCCCAGAAATGCAGTTCATGCCATTGTTCTGCCCTCCCACCTCCTCTCTGGCCCACTCTGTATTCACCTGCCTTCAGCTCCAAGCTGTTGTGTGGGTCCCTTTCCCAGAAATGCAGTTCATGCCATTGTTGCTGGGGTGTTGATGTTTAATGTGCCTGAGCTCCCTTCATCACTAGGGTGACCTTGAGCAAGTCACTTCCCTCTGAGCTCCCTGTTCCCAACCTGTGACACAGGTGACAGGTGGTGTGCACTTAGAAGCTCCTTCCCTAGCAGGTGTGACATTCTTGTCCTGGGCCCTTTGCTAGCAACTGTGACATACCGGCGCCCACGCCCCTGGCCGAATATGACCAGAGAGAGCGCAGAGCAGCAGTTCCCCTTGGTCATTGGCCCTGTCCCCGCTAGGGGCTCATCCTTTGACTGGAGAGGCACTGTTGCCTCCCCATTTCCTGCTCCAATCCCAGACCTGACATGAGCCCAAGGGCTGGGAGGTTTCTTTCTCACCTCTCTGGCTGCCTCTCTAGAGCCAGTTCTGTCTTCAGATGAGTCTTCGGCGGGGGCTGCTTCTCATCCCAGGTGCTGGACTTGGACTGTCTACCACTGACACCTGGGCATAGGGCCTGGCTTCCTGTTCTCGTGCTCTTGGAAATGAAGGGGTGCCCTTCGTTTGTTTTTCTTCCCACTAGAAATCTCCCTGCCTCTCATCCTCTGGGCTCTGCTGGCTGCCAGCTGCCCTGGCCTGGAGCAGCTGAAGAACTGAGATAGACCTAAGTTCTGGGTGGGTGCTTGGGGGTCCCACGGGCGTGGCTGGTGAGATTGCTGCTTCGGGGCCAAAGTGGGTGCTGGCCTGCCTGAGGTTCGAGAGCAGATGAGAACTCTCGAGTGGCAGTGAGGGCTGTGTGGTGTCCTTCCCTGCTCGGCGGCCTCTGCCCAGCCTGCAGCTGCCTTGCTCCCCAGAGAAACACTGAGCTTTAGGCTGCAGACAAGAGCTGACCATCTCCTAGAAGGGCCAGCTGCTCAGGCACAGGCGCCTCTCTGGAAGAGGCGGTCAGAGAGAGGCGAGGGGGAGGGGCCTGACCTTCAAGCAGGAAGAGAGGAGAGCTTGTGAGACAGCTTTCTGGGGTGCAGGTAGAGAGCAGCAGCAAGTCAGGCACAGGTTAGGAAAGGCAGAGTGGTGACGGGGCTGCTGGGGGCTTTAGAAGGGACCCCACCACAGGGCGGGCCGTGCTCCACAGGGTTGGGCTGAGCGTGGAGCCCGGAGTCTTTGCTTCCCACTCCTCGGTGCCGTCTGTGGTTCTCTGTATGGAATTTTCTGGCCTTGGGATTTTGTTGACACCTGGATGAGTCTAGAACATGTGTTCCGGTGTCTGAGACATGCCCTTACTCCCCTTCAGCCAGGGCTCTGTGCACCCCAGCACTGTGAATGCACAGGACTTTGGTGGGAGAAACCTCTGTACTTGTTCGACTCAGAATTTTAGCAAATGAAGTCACATCAGTCCCCGTTTCTGACCTTGCTAACCTTTGTGAGAATCACCGCGAGCCATTTTTCTCCACTAGGTAGAGCGATGAGGCCCGGCAGGCTGAGGCTGGGACTCCTGCTCTCTGCCCCTCCTATCCCAGGCAGGGGTGTCTTGATCACAAAGCAGTGGAAACAGTCCATTCCATCGGTTGACGTCCACTGGGCCAGTGGCTTTGGATAGGGACCTCTGACCCAGCCATGCTGGAAGTGCCTTGCTGTGGTCACACCCTGTGCCTTAGCCCCCCACCCTTTGGTCTCCCAGCACACGTGGTTCAGGAGCGGCCTGCACCCAACATCCCTTGCAGAACTGTCAGGCACACCCCATGGAACAGGCAGGACAGAAAGAGCATTCCGCTCCAGGAGCTTGATCCAGGTGGTGCTGAAAGGGCAGTGCCACCCTGCCCTCTGCTGCCTGGTGGGGTAGTGAGGAGGGCAGCATTCTGTTTGTAGGCTCTGGGCCTGGTTCCCAATTTAAGGAGCTTAGAAAGCAGCAGTCCTGTCCCAGCACTCACAGCACTGTAGTGGAGGTGCTTGTGGGGTTGTGTGAGCCGTGGCCCCAGACAGGTCCTCATGGCCAGAGTGCCCCAGGAGAAGCACTGAGTTGGTCTACAGAAATGGATGGTCCAGGGGCCTGGCTTCTAGGCAGGCTGTGAGGGGGTGCTCGGCATGCAGCGGGTTGACTAGGGTGTGGGAAATACCACCATGGGCCCATGGGGGCCTCTGAAGCTAGCAGGGCCTTCAGGGTTCCCCCAGTGTGACAAGGCAGCCAGCCCTCTTTGCTGAGAGTCCCTCTAGGGGAGGCCATTCACCCAGGTCTGGCAGGCAGCTGTCCTTCCCATCAAAACTGTCATCTGTGCTCCACCCCAGGAAGGTGTGGGTGTTTCACACATGCTTGTCCCTGGTGCCTGGGTGGTGTGGTTTCATCCCTAGAGTTTACAGATGAAGACAGTGGTGTCCCTCGTGCAGACAATGGGCTGATCGATCTTATTTGTATCATGCCCAATAAGGCCTGGAGAGCAGAGCAGCATCCTTGCTCTGCAGACACACAGGGCCTCAGAGGACTCAGGTGCACACCTGCATGGCAGAACCAGGCTCTGGGCCCAGGTGTCTTTGGTACTGAGTAGCTCACCTCTCCCAGGGGCGCTGGTGTGGGCTGATACCACTGCCACCATGGGTGTGTGTGTGGCTCCCTGGGCCACCTCACTCCAATTAAGCAGGTCCAGGTGGGACACAGCCTGGGACCAGCCCTGCAGCTGCATGTGTTAACCAAACAGATGGCCGCGGCCACTGGGATTGTCCTTGGTGCAGTCAGCCTGTGGGCTGCGGGGGCTTGTGGAAGCATGTGGGAAGACAGTCCCACTGATAGCAGAGCAAGGTCCTTACCAACCCACAAAGGAGCATGTCACAGGACAGGCAGGCGTGGCAGGGAAGACCAGGCTAGTGCCAGCTGAGGGCATTACCTCCCAGACTGCCCTTTTCCTCACACTTCTATGACACAGCCCTCAAAGCCTGTGTCTCTGTGGGCCCCTGGCCAAGGAGCAAGGGCTGCCCTGCCTGGGCCCCCCTGCCAGTCCCTTGGTCACTTCATGCTGTGTGCCATGCTGGGGGAGTGTGCCTGTGTGTATGTCCTGGTGGCATTTGGATGAAGACACAGGTGTGTGGTGAGGCTGTGCGGGAGGACGGGCCTGTGTGTGAGGTGGGCAGGTGGTGTGGAGGCGGGCGGGCGTGTGGCAGTGCGCCAGCTGAGCCCCTCCACTTCCAGGTCAGCCAGAGCAGCCTCCCCATGCTGTCCTCGCCATCACCGGGCCAGCAGGTGCAGACCCCGCAGTCGATGCCCCCTCCCCCGCAGCCATCCCCGCAGCCCGGCCAGCCCGGCTCACAGCCCAATTCCAACGTCAGGTAGGCCTGGCCTGGGGTGTCCCTCCCCGCCTGGACCTCAAGGCCAGCCCTGCCTGGACCCTGGCTCACATGTTTCTCACTTGTCTGCAGCTCCGGCCCTGCCCCATCCCCCAGTAGCTTCCTGCCCAGCCCTTCACCGCAGCCCTCCCAGAGCCCAGTGACGGCGCGGACCCCACAGAACTTCAGTGTCCCCTCACCTGGACCTTTAAACACACCTGGTAAGTTGGGCCTGGGGTCCATGGCCCTATCGTGTGACCTGTATCGGCCTGGTGGGTTGAGGTGCTGAGGTCACCGCTCACCGTTATGAGGCCTCAGCTCATACTGGGTGTGCGAGCTCTGGGGCCCTCAGAGCTCAAGCTCCCTTCCTGAGGGTCGAGTGGCCTCACCCACCTCTGTCCTGCAGTGAACCCCAGCTCTGTCATGAGCCCAGCCGGCTCCAGCCAGGCCGAGGAGCAGCAGTACCTGGACAAGCTGAAGCAGCTGTCCAAGTACATCGAGCCCCTGCGTCGCATGATCAACAAGATCGACAAGAATGAAGGTGGGCTGCGGCCGGGGCAGGGCCTGCACCCTGGGGATACTGCCGGGCTTGTGTCTTAGTGTCCTCTCCTCTGTCCCAGACAGAAAAAAGGACCTGAGTAAGATGAAGAGCCTTCTGGACATTCTGACAGACCCCTCGAAGCGGTGAGCTTTGCACACAGCCCATGGAGGGTCCACAGGGGCATGGATAGCCCAGCCATGGATGAGCACTTGGTGATGATGTGGGTTTAGCAAAGGCACCGGGCAGCTCTTTGAGCCCTGGCCAGAGGCCTCCAAGGCTCCACTCTGGTGTGTGCTGAGGCTTCAAGCCCAGGCTTCATTTTGACCGGTGCCTAGCCTTTGCCCTACTCCTGGCTGCTGCTGTGGCCCTCATGCTGGGCCATCACAGCCAGACCTCACCAGCCAGCAGCCAGGGGCCAGCTTCCAGTGGCCTGACCATCAGCTGGCCCTGATGGGCCTGAGCCTGACCTGGAGTTCTGCCCCTTACTTGCCGGTGACCATGGGCAGGCGACTGCATCTCAGTTACCCATGTGTAGCTCATGTGTGCTGTCATGAAAATGAAGTAAGATGGCTCTGGTGAGAAGCAGGTGGAAGGCAGGGCCGCTGGCCACGGTGCTGTGAGGATCAGCGCTCGGGCAGTGCCTCCAAACTGCATGGGCACTGGCATATACCTCCCTCTCACCTCAACTCAGGCTATTCCCCCCACCCCATCTAGAAGGGTCTCTCTGTTCTGCTTGTCTGGATAGAATGCCAGTCACTATTGGGTGGTCCTCCAGGCCTTCATGGGTTGATCCTTCGTTAGGTTTATAGGGATGAGTGGGGCAGAGACTGGCCTACATGAGAATGAGGCATTCCCAGCCCGATCAGGGGCCTGGCCACTGTCCCTTCTCTTGCCCCATCACCTCACTCTGCCAACCAGGGACAAGCAACTCCTGGGTTTGAGGGCTGCCTGCCTTCAACTCTGGGTCTGGGAACAGCCGGTCAACTGGTAGGAGCTCCTGCAGAGGAGGTTTCTGATGGCCAAGGCCCGGTGGCAGTGGTTGGGATCCCAGCCTGAGAGCTGCCACGTCTCCCACTCCTCCAGCACAGAGGTCAGCCCAAGTCCTCTCTCTCTGCAGGTGTCCCCTGAAGACGTTGCAAAAGTGTGAGATCGCCCTGGAGAAACTCAAGAATGACATGGCGGTGGTGAGTGGGATGCCAGACACTCCTGGTTCCTAGGGGAACCAGGGCTCCCCCAAGAGCTCCTGGGAGCATCGCTGGGATGGTCCTTCAAGATCAGGGCATCTGGGTGGCGGCTGAGCCTGACCTTGGACCCTGCCCACGAGGCTTCCAGGCCAGGTCTGCCGTGCTGGATGGGAACATGGGAGAAGTCACCCTCTGTCTATGGCCCCCGTGGGTGCCTCCTCCACCCAGTTCAGAGGAGGCAGGGACTGTAGGGAAGACAGGCTGTAGGGGTGGGGGATTATTCCCAGGATCAGCCAACATTGTCTGCACAAGGGTGGAGGCTGTGAGAGGCCTCAGGAATCTGGCTGTGAGTGACAACGGGCCTAGGGTGTGAAAGCCCCCTAAATGGGGAACCCTCAGGTCCTGGGCTGCTGACCATGCCCATCCTGCCTCCAGCCCACTCCCCCACCGCCCCCGGTGCCACCGACCAAACAGCAGTACCTATGCCAGCCGCTCCTGGACGCCGTCCTGGCCAACATCCGCTCACCTGTCTTCAACCATTCCCTGTACCGCACATTCGTTCCAGCCATGACCGCCATTCACGGCCCACCCATCACGTACGTCCAGCTGGGCTGGGCTTCGCGGAGGGCGGCCAGCCCTGGGCCGCGTGTGCCCGGTGTGGTCACCATGCCGCCTCCCCAGGGCCCCGGTGGTGTGCACCCGGAAGCGCAGGCTTGAGGATGATGAGCGGCAGAGCATCCCCAGTGTGCTCCAGGGCGAGGTGGCCAGGCTGGACCCCAAGTTCCTGGTAAACCTGGACCCTTCTCACTGTAGCAACAATGGCACTGTGCACCTGATCTGCAAGCTGGGTGAGTGTCCAGAGGGCTGGGGCTGGCATAGGAAAGCAAGCCCTGACCGCAGCCCCAGGACTCTGCCATCTGAGCCAGAGGGCACAGCGCCCAGAACCCACCCTGTATTCACGCCCCGCCAGGCTGTCTGCTCTATCCTCACACACACCGGGCCCTGGACAGCCTGACGATGCCTCAGTCCCCACTGCCAAAGCCCGCACACTCTCACCTCCCCAACACAGATGTGGCTCTGCTTGTCTGGGGCCCTAGGGAGGTGGTAGGCAGGACCTCTGGACACCCATCGATTCAGGGCACTCCAGGCTTCATGTTTGGAAATCTGAGAGTCAGAGAGACCTTCTCCAGGCTTTGCCACAAGCCTCACCAGAACCTCCCAGGGTGTGAAGAGTCCTGTTCCAGAGCAGGGCTGTGAGGCAGGGCAGGCCGGGGCTTGTCCAGGTCACAGATACAGCCTTCTGTGTTGCAGATGACAAGGACCTCCCCAGTGTGCCACCGCTGGAGCTCAGTGTGCCCGCTGACTATCCTGCCCAAAGCCCTCTGTGGATCGACCGGCAGTGGCAGTATGGTAGGTAGACCCAGAGGAGCTGTCTGGGGACCCAGGGCAAGCAGGGTCATTGTGGAAAACCAGGCTTCCATTGCAGCGGGGACAGCCGCTGTGCGCTCCTGCCCCTCCCCAGCTCAAGCCCCTCCCCAGCTCAAGCCCCTCCCTCGCCTCTTCTGGCTCCTCCTGCACAGACAGGAGCGGGTTGTCCAGTGGTTACCTGAGAGGAAAGGGTCTCTGCTCCCACTGTGTCCCTTCGCCCCTTCAACTTGTGTCAGGTCAACTGTCCAGGGTGGTTGTGTTCAGTGGGTGAGGGGTAAGCCTATGGCTCAAGGACAGACCCTGCTCTTCCCAGAGGCTACTAGCTTCCCAGAGGCTACTACCTTGGCGGGGCTGATAGGTCCCACCGGCAGCTTGAGTGCACAGGGCCCCATCTGGGTGATGTGGCTCCAGAGAGAACTGTGGTGGCAGGGGGCAGTCTCCCTGAGCACAGAGCTGGCACACAGCAGAGCCGGGCTGGGTCCCCAAGGTTGTTAGAGGCAGAGCCCTAGATCCTGTTCAGATTCAGTTCTTCACTGATGATGAGGCTCTGGGAGGAGAACCTGAAGGCCGGGCACCACGCAGGACATCACCTCCTGGTGCTTCGGCTCGAGCCTGGGGCTGCCCCTTGCAGAGCACTGCCGGGTGTGCCAGGAGCAAGCTCTGCGCTGGCTGCCTTGGGTTCACACCTGCTACGTTGTTGCAGACGCCAACCCCTTCCTCCAGTCGGTGCACCGCTGCATGACCTCCAGGCTGCTGCAGCTCCCAGACAAGCACTCGGTCACCGCCTTGCTCAACACCTGGGCCCAGAGCGTCCACCAGGCCTGCCTCTCAGCCGCCTAGCCGTAACTGCAGGGATGGCCCGCAGCCTCATCGGGGCCAAGGACACACGCCTCCTGTCAGACACGTCTAGGTGTTGGCTTCCTTAGAGAGCCTGGGGTTAGGTTAGCTTTCCTGCTTTTATCTTCTGCCTTGGGGACCTGCCAAACGAAATCCCACACCTGTACAGAACTGGGATAGGCGCAGTGGAGCGGGCTGCTTGGGGGGCGTTGGCCGACTTCTTAGAGAAGGCCCTCCATGTGTCTTCCTCCAAGGAGCCAGATGCAATTCTCGGGCTGCTCTCACCGTGGCCTGTCCAGGGTCCAGGTCCGTCTCAGCAGTGTGAGGGTACACTCAGGGTGTTGTTAGAGCATCTTGTGTGTGCTAGACACACTGCTACTCATTTCTGTAGGAGAACACAGAGGACATAGGAAACCCTTAAAACACACATGGGATTCTCTGGTCACAGTTTTGGGTTCAGGCTGAGCTGCTTTGGGCAAGTGGGGTACCCTCCCACTGGGAAAGCCCAAGTGCAAGACACAGGCTGCCCCTCAGAGGGGGGGCTGGCTTGTGGGGGCTGCCAGCTTCCCAGCACCAGCTGGGCCTCAGCCCTCGCGGCATTCCTGCTGAGCACTGTGGGGCACCCAGGGAGCCGGGACATCGGGGATCCTGCTGCTGGCACCCCTGCACCACTGGCATGAGGGCCATGTCCCCACTGTGAAGGATGAAGAGCAAGGCCCTCGGGAGCCGCGTCCTCAGAGCACCACACACTGAGCCACCCAGAGAGAATGGGCCTAGCAGCAGGCCGGGGCCATGCAGGGAGCGCCTCCCTGTGTTGCCTGCCACTCTGGGCACTGGCCAGCAGCCCTCTGGTGAGAAGAGGTCCCCCCTTTTTATGTGCACTACCCCACCATCTGTGATTATAATAAATTTATTATTCCCGTGTTTGTCAGTTGTTCATCACTGTGTCCCCTTCTCCATGAATCTGGGCTTGCTGTCCTGTCAGGATGCTGTCAGCCTTGGGGCTGGCAGTGTCCGGTCTGGCCCTGGACACCCTGGACCTCAGCTCTCCTTGTCTGACACACCGTCCCATTCCTTGGCCTGGTTGATCCCCCAGCTTCCTGGCAAAGTTCCTGCTCCCTGAAGTAGGAAAGGGCTGAGATTCATGCCAAGGAAGTGGGGTTGTGGAACTGGGAGGACTGTGTTGCCACGTGACAATGGGCACTAAGCTGGCCACCCCCAGACAATGGACGCAGCTGCAGCTGCTGCTGTGGTGGGAGGGGTGGCGCGGGTGTGGCCACAGCACTCTGGAGATGGCCCTCCAGGAAGGGAGGTGAGCTTGGCTGGACCCCCTGTCGGCGGTGTTGTGTCAGGGCAGGAGAAGATGGCATCTTGCCCCCAGGAGCATGCAGTCTGGGCAGGAGACCCAGGGTGATCTGTGTTTCGAAGGCAGCTCTGGCCCAGCCAGGGGACCAGGAAAGCCCTCCCACCTCCAGGGAGGGTGGGCGCAGCTCTGGCAACGCTTCTCTTCCAGGGCAGCTGCCGGGTCCCGGAATGAGCAAGACTTGGCTGCCCAGGCAGGTACCTGCAGATAGCAGGGGCTGGGCTAGGGACCAGGGGCCGGGAAGGGACGCCTGATAGTGAGGATCCAAGCATACGACTTGGAAAGAAACAAGCTTTATTTTCAGTCTTCAGCAGGTAAGGTTTTACTTACTTCATCATGTGCTTTTGTGTAAATGCCAAATATCAAAATAATAGCTAGAAAACAAACTAGCTGTTGTTTTGTCAGTTTGGAGATCAAATACTTTTATCTATCTTGAGTCATTTATCTTGGAATTTAGCCAGGCTTAAAAGTAGTAGAATTACCAGGAAATGCTATAGAGAGCCAGAATCCACTTGGACGTTGGTGGGCCTGGCAGTGGAAAGCTGTGGGCGCAGATGCGGGTATCTCAAAGGCCCTGAGCGGTGCAGGTACTTGGTCCACATTGCTTGAAGCCTCTTCTGCTGAGAGACAAAGGTGTTCTTCAGGGTTGGCTTCAATGCAGGCAAGATGACAAGTGCTACCACAGGCAAGGGGCTCAGAAGCAGGCTGGGGGTGGCTGGAGGGACTGTCACCTTGAGCATCCCCAGGAGTGGAGTGTGCTGGGAGTCAGGCCTGTGTGGCCCTCACCAGGGCCCAGTGAGGCCAGGGCCTGCTCTGCTTCTGTGCTCCCTCCCTTCCCCACTCCTTCCCTGGCGCCCAGGCAGAAAAAGAGGCCAAGGCAAGTTTCAGAGCAGGAGTGGAATTTTATTTTAAAAAGTTTTAGAACAGGAAAGAAAGGAAAGTATTCTTGGAAGAGACCTAAGCAGCATGTAAAGGTCAAGTGCGGTGCTTAACCTTGATCCTAGTACTTTATAGACTGGCCCATTTCCCATCATTCTTCCCCTAGGGTGAGCTGCTTACATGCACGGTGCCCTCCTTGCCCTTGGGAGGTGAGCGCACACAGTGTGTTTAGGAAACTGTACGTATGCCTATCTGAGGCTTTCTTCCTTTTTCTGGTGGGGTGCCCCCAGAAAGTCATACTCTGCCATTTTGTCTCTTAATACACAGGGCCAGGAAATTGCTTCTCCCTTGTGCCTGTATTCAATTAACACTTTAGTGAAACAGGTGTGACCCATCAGGAACTGGCATCTCCCTGGTGCCAGGTGCCAATTTATCACTTTCATTTTTTATTTATTTTTTAGAAGGAGTCTCACTGTCACCCAGGCTAGAGAGCAGTGGTGTGATCTTGGCTCACTGTAACCTCTGCCTCCCAGGTTCAAGTGATTCTCCTGCCTCAGCCTCCCGAGTAGCTGGGATTAGAGGCATGCACCGCCACGCCTGGCTAATTTTTGTATTTTTAGTAGAGATGCGGTTTCACCATGTTGGCCAGGCTGGTCTAGAACTCCTGATGTCAAGTGACCCACCCACCTTGACCTCACAAAGTGCTGGGATTACAGGCATGAGACACCATGCCCAATCCTGGCTTTTTGTTGTTAATTGTTTTTTGAGACAGTGTCTCACTCTGTAGCCCAGGCTGGAGTGCAGTAGTGTGATCACTACTGCACTACAGCCTTAACCTTCTGGGCTCAAGTGATCCTCCTGCCTCAGTCTCCCAAGTAGCTGGGACCACAGGCATGCACCACCCTACCCAGCATT
>NW_012118310.1:798779-799462 GCF_000951035.1 Colobus angolensis palliatus
AGGCGCCCGCCACCACCCCCGGCTAATTTTTTGTATTTTTAGTAGAGATGGGGTTTCACCATGCTAGCCAGGATGATCTCGATCTGACCTCATGATCCTCCCCGCTCAGCCTCCCAAAGTGCTGGGATTACAGGCGTGAGCCACCGCACCCTGCCGCTAATTTTTTATTTTTTATTGTTTGTAGAGACGGGGTCTTCCTATGTTGCCTAGGCTTTTTTGTTTGTTTGTTTAAACAGAGACAGGGTCTTGCTATGTTGTCTAGGCTGGTCTTGAACTCCTGGGTTCAAACAGTCCTCCCATCTTGGTCTCCCAAAGTGCTAGGATTACAGGCATGAACCACCAGGCCCAGTCTCCATTGTGAATCTTTTTTCTTCGAGACTGAATTTTGCTCTTGTTGCCCAGGCTTGAGTGCAATGGTGCGATTTTGGCTCACTGCAACCTCCGCCTCCCAGGTTCAAGTGATTCTCATCTCATGCCTCAGCCTCCTCAGTAGCTGGGATTACAGGCATGCGCCACCACACCCAGCTAATTTTTTTTATTTTTAGTAGAGATGGGGTTTCACTGTGCTAACCAGGATGGTCTTGATCTCCTGACCTCATGATCCACCCACCTCGGCCTCCCAAAGTGCTGGGATTACAGGAGTGAGCCACCACGCCCGGCTTACCATTTTGAATTTTTTTTTT
>NW_012118310.1:799917-800414 GCF_000951035.1 Colobus angolensis palliatus
GCCACCACGCCCGGCTTACCATTTTGAATCTTAAGAGGAGAAAGTCTGGTTCTCTGGAAGGCCTGGGTAGCTTTTCTCCTGAGCATCTTGAGAAAAAAGTGCTCTGAGCACTCCTTGGGAAGTCCGAGTCAGCACATGCAGCCAGGTGGGTGCTCCCTGGCTGCTCTCCCAGAGGTCAGAATAGCTGGAGGCAGCTGGAGGGAGGAGGCTGCAGATGTATTGAAGTCAGGAAGACCCAACAGTGGAAAGAGAAGTTTCTGGTGACTGACCCTCGGCTTGACGCTGTGCTCCCCTGGGCTGGACTGGGTGTCAAAAGGCCTCCACCCTCCAAAGTGCCAGCCTTCTACTGGAGCATTTGCTCCTCCTCCTCCTCTCACTTCTTTGCATTCTTCTGACCTCTTAAGTGCATACAAAGATTCACATGGATATTAAAGTCAATGGTGATTTTCATAGCTGGAATACTCGTTGGGAGAAAGTAGGAATTGCTTTTTTTTTTT
>NW_012118310.1:800504-802311 GCF_000951035.1 Colobus angolensis palliatus
GGAGTGCAGTGATGCAATCTTGGCTCACTGCAGCCTCCATCTCCCAAGCTCAAGTGATCCTCCCACCTCAGCCTTCTGAGTAGCTGGGACCAGAGGTGTGAGCCTCCATGGCCTGGCTAATTTTTTGTATTTTTAGTAGAGATGGGGTTTCGCTATGTTGCCTAGGCTGGTCTCAAACTCCTGAGCTCAGGCGATCCAGCTGCCTCGGCCTCCCAAAGTTCTGGGATTACAGGCGTGAGCCACTGTGCCTGGCCAAAAGTAGAAATTCTTGATTGGGAAACAATTTGATTTCTTTTGGCCCCTTCTCACTTGAGAAAATTGTGCTGAGAATTCTGGTTTTGAGAGTGAAGGGAAGCTAGCTTAATTTTTAAAGTGAAGGCTACATGAGTCCTCTCTCCAGTGTGGTGGCTCACACCTGTAAACCCAGCGCTTTGGGATGCAGAAGTTGGCAGATCACTTGAGCTCAGAAGTTCAAGACCAGCCTGGCAACGTAGTGAGACCCCATCTCTACAAAAAAATTTAAAAATTAGCAGAGTGTAGTGGTGCGTGCCTGTAGTCCTGGCTACTTGGGATGCTGAGGTGAGAGGATTGCTTGAGCCCAGGAGTTGGAGGCTGCAGTGAGCCATGATGGTGCATTGCACTCCAGCCTGGGCAACATAGCGAGAACTTGTCTCAAAAAAATACAAAGAGTCCTCTCTCATTTATGTTGGAAATGTCAGGGTTATTGGCCATTTAGGGGGTCTAACTTGCTCTTGGATGTCCAAGAGGAAAGGTATCGATTTCTCCTGATTGCACAGGGCCTCTGCTGGTGGGTCACCTGCACGAGGTGACCAGAATCTGAGTCACCTCAGGTCATGCAGGTGCTGGTACATCCTAGAGACAGGATGTGTTGGTCATGGAAGAGAGTGGGCCACAAATGGGTTCCAGGGGAATAGCGTTGTCTGGTACGAGGAGTGGGGTGTGGAGGTGCAGGGGGCAGGGGTGGTGTCTGGAGAGCCTGAAGTTGTGCTGCCAGAGGTTCCAGGCCAGGAGGTCTGAGAAGCATCTGGATTTGGCCTGTTCACAGCAGGGGAGTGTGACCTAGTGGCAAAAAGTTGAGGGCATCCTAGGAGTTGAGGAGGTGGCAGCGGTTAGAATAAACCACTCTGCAGGCGTCCAGGGGTGGAGAGAGGAGAATGTGCAAGAAATGCCTTCAGCCTGGCCTCCTCAGGACCCCGGCCACCGGCCTCCCTCCTAGATGTCCCCAGAGCTTCCTCCTCCTTGTGCCCCAGAACTGGTTCCTGAGTTGCTCCAACCCCAGGCCTCCCCTGGAAGTCCCCCCCAGTGCCTCCTGGTTGGGACCCCTAACTGCATTTTGCTTCTGCTCTCGTGCCAGTAGTCCCCCTTTCTCTCCAGCGTCTGGTGCTCTCGTGCCAGTAGTGCCCCTTTCTCTCCAGTGTCCGGTGCTCTCATGCCAATAGTCCCCCTTTCTCTCCAGCGTCCAGTACTCTCGTGCCAGTAGTCCTCCTTTCTCTCCAGTGTCTGGGCCCCAACTACCAAGACCCTGCCTCTTCACTCAGATTTGCTGTGCTTAGTTCTCTACTCAGTAGGTTGTGTCTGCCTCCACTCCTGGCCAGACACTGCCCTGGGGCTGAGTGCACAGTCCCCAGCCACTCAGGAGAACCTCAGAGCTTCTGGAAGCCATAGACATGGTGGCACATGCTTCAGGTTGTCAGGTTTTTTTTTTTGTTTGGAGACAGAGTCTTGCTCTGTCACCCAGGCTGGAGTGCAGTGACATGATCATGGCTCACTGCAGCCTTGACCTTCT
>NW_012118310.1:802929-804048 GCF_000951035.1 Colobus angolensis palliatus
AAAAAAAAAAAAAAAAAAAAAACAGATTCAAGCAGGCCCTCAACCTTTCTGTCACAGGCACTTCAGTGTTAACATGCACCTTGGTTGTGCTGCTGCTGTGTCTACTGTGCCGCTAGGCAAGGAAAGCAAAGGAAACCAGAGGGCCAGGCCCATGGACACTGGGGTGAGGGGCCAACCTGGGTGAGGGTGCCCAGCAGCTGTTTCTGCAGCCCCTGTGTGTTCAGGGACCCTGTGGGGGTGAACCGCCTGGATAGTGAGCCTAGGCGGTGGAAAACTCAAAAACAAGGGCAGGTTTATTCAGATCCCTGGTGGAGTTACAAACTTGGTTTGGTTTTTGGTCACAGGCCCTAAAATGCCATTATTCTGAGTTTACATAAAAATACAAAGCACTGGCCGGGCGCGGTGGCTCACACCTGTAATCCCAGCACTTTGGGAAGCTGAGGTGGGTGGCTCACATGAGGTCAGGAATTTGAGACCAGCCTGACCAACATGGTGAAACCCCATCTGTACCAAAAATACAAACATTAGCCGGGCGTGGTGGCACATGCCTGTAATCCTAGCTACTCGGGAGGCTGAGGCAGGAGAATTGCTTGAACCCGGGAGGAGGAGCTTGCAGTGAGCCCAGATCATGCCACTGCACTCTAGCCTGGGCGACAGAGCGAGACTCCGTCTCAAAAAACAAAACAAAACAAAACAAAAACAAAAATACAAAGCACAACATTTAAATTTGAAAATCATTAAAAAGAACCCCCAAAACCCCACATCAAAAACAAAGGCTTGGTTTGAAAATCACCACTGAGGCCAGGTGCGGTGGCTCATGCCTGTAATCCCAGCACTTTGGGAGGCTGAAGCAGGCGGATCACAAGGTTAGGAGATCGAGACCATCCTGGCTAACATGGGGAAAACCCATCTCTACTAAAATTATAAAAAATTAGTCGAGCATGGTGGCACGAGCCTGTAGTCCCAGCTACTTAGGAGGCTGAGGCAGGAGAATCGTGTAAACCTGGGAGGCGGAGGTTGCAGTGAGCTGAGATGGTGCCGCTGCACTCCAGCCTGGGTGACAGAGCGAGACTCCATCTCAAAAAAAAAAAGAAAAAGAAAATCACCACTGAGATGCTG
>NW_012118310.1:804133-806047 GCF_000951035.1 Colobus angolensis palliatus
CAAAGTGTTGGGATTATAGGTATGAGCCATTTTGTCTGGCTAGTTTCATTTTTAAAATAATAAAACCATAAGCAGACAGCATTTTTACACATATCATTTGGTCTTTTCATCACTACGTCACTTACTTCTTGAATCTTTTTTTTTTTTTTTTTTGAGACAGAGTCTCACTCTGTCGCCCAGGCTGAAGTGCAGTGGCACGATCTTGGCTCACTGCAACCTCCGGCTCCCAGGTTCAAGCGATTCTCCTGCCTCAACCTCCCAAGTAGCTGGGATTACAGGTAGGTGGCACCACACCCAGCTAATTTTTATGTCTTTCGTAGAGACGAAGTTTCACCATATTGGCCAGGCTGATCTGGAACTCCTGACCTCAGGTGATCTGCCCGTCTTGGCCTTCCAAAGTGCTGGGATTATAGGTGTGAGCCACATGCCCAGCCAACTTTTTGAATCTTTTGTAGGGATGGGCTCTTGCTATATTGCCCATGCTGGGCTTAAACTTCTTGGCTCAAGTGATCCTCCCTGCTTTGGTTTCCCAAAGTTCTGGGATTAGAGGCCAATCTACTCAATGTTGATATTAAGTAGAAGGCAAAATTCACATGGCTCAGGCCCAGCAGGCTCAGGCTGGGTGTGGTGCCATCTACCTGTAATCCCAGCTACTCAGGAGGCTGAGGCAGGAGAATCGCTTGAACCCAGGAGCCGGAGGTTGCAGTGAGCCAAGATCGTGCCACTGCACTCCAGCCTGGGTGACAGAGCGAGACTCCATCTCAAAAAAAAAAAGAAAAAGAAAATCACCACTGAGATGCTGTTCTCCCTGGTGTGTCGTCTGTGGGGTGAATGAAGGTGTGAGAGATCCCGTAGTGGCTTCTGTCAGTCAGTCTGTAGTTGTCATATATTTTGAATACTTAAGTATCATCAAACGGTTGCTGTATCTTTGAGCACTTGATTTTATTGAAGCTACCTTCCCTCCCTTCTCAGTCCCGTTTCCCCCAGATGCCTCCACGACTACAGGAATCCCCCTGCTCCCAACCAGGAGCCCAAAGATAACCATGTTCCCACCTGGAGTGGCCTCCCACGTCCAATGCCATCAGGGCTGGTGCAGCTTCCCCCGCTTGGTCAGCAGCGTCCTGGCTGAGGAGTAGAGGACGTAGCCCAGAGTAAACAGCAGTGCACAGGTGAGGGGCCCGACACAGAACAGAGAAGCCACAAAGAAAGCCAGCAGCAGCCACAGCAGTGTCAGGTAGCTGTCCAGAAAGCCCAGGCTGAGCCTGGGGCCGCTGGCCAGCGTGGGCTCTGTGAGGCGGTAGCGACAGAAGCTGCCAAGGGAGTCATCTCAGGAACAGAGAGCCGCCATCTGGTCTGCAAACTGAAGTGCAGACAGTAGCACGGGGGTATGGGGTGGTGGCACCACAGGCCCCAGGACAGGTGCACCCCACCCCCACAGGCCACCCTGGGACTGCACCCCAGGCAGGAGCACCCAGAACCCTCTCTGAAGAGGCCAAGCCGGCCCTCCTGCCCACTCACTCTGTTTGATGGCAGATGACAGCCGGAAGGGTGCTCGAACCAAGCTGGTAATCTCATAGCTCCAGAGGGGCAGCAGCTCCGGGTCCCCTCGATACTCAATTTCAAACCTTTGCAGCCCATTAATGATCTAGAAACCCAGGTCATAGGGTTGGGTCAGAAAACATAGCCCTGACCAGGCGCAGTGGCTCACGCCTATCTCAGCACTTTAGGAGGCCCAGACAGGTGGATCACGAGGTCTAGAGTTAGAGACCAGCCTGACCAATATGATGAAACCCTGTCTCTATTAAAAATACAAAAATTGGCCAGGTGCTGTGGCTCACACCTGTAATCCCAGCACTTTGGGAGGCCGAGGCAGGTGGATCACGAGGTCAGGAGATCGAGACCATCCTGGCTAAC
>NW_012118310.1:806413-818675 GCF_000951035.1 Colobus angolensis palliatus
AGAATCGCTTGAACCCAGGAGGCGGAGGTGCAGTGAGCCGAGATCTTGCCACTGCACTCCAGCCTGGGCGACAGAGGGAGACCTTGTTTCAAAAAAAAGAAAGAAAAGAAAACATGGCCCCTGCACACAGCTCAGAAGAGCCAAGCCATCTCTGCTCACAGCACAGGAGGGAGCTGGGGACAGGTCAGGGCCCAGCCCATGCAACTCTGGGACTTGGGCCTCTCACCTGGTATTGGCCCAGGGGCGTAGAGATGAGTCCATCCTCACCTGCAATGTAGTCGGGAGCTGCTGCTTTCCATTCTCATCCTGGATGGTGCCCAAGGCAAGTGTGAACTGCATGAGCTGCGCTTCACTGAGCTGCCAGAGAGAGAGAAGCGCCTCTGCCCTCAGTGTCAAGGTGAAGAAAGGGACCAGTCTTCACCCTACCAGCTTCTAACGGTGGCAAATAGGGCACCCGGACTCGGGGTGTGGGCCTGCCTCCCACAACACTGGGTTCTTCTGCATGGGGCCTGGGACAGGTGCATGGCAGACCACAGGCTAAGGGGGAATGGACGCTTCGGGGAAGGGGACCCTAATGGCCGTGGGGTAGGCCCCATTGCTCATACCTGGAATATCTGGCGCAGATACTCCAGGGCCTCCTCCAGGCACTCGTCTGTCTTCTAGACGCTGTCATGCCCCATCTCGTCCAGGTCATTGGCTGAATAGGAGCCGTTGGTGTCCGTGGGGCCAAAGCCCGGCCACAACAGGAAGGAGCAGCCGGCCGGACTCTCCACACACGGGTCTGAGATGGACTTGGCCATGTGCTTGGCCTGCGTGATGAGCTGAGCGAGGTGCGGGACCTGCAAGGGAGGCAAGAGCAGGTCACTGGCAGGAGAGGCCTGTGCTGCCACCAAGGCAGGCTGACTGGGGGCCCTAAGATGGATGCACAGCCAGATCACTGAGTGACGGGAGGAGCAGCTTCTGCTGGAGGACTTTTAAAGACTAAAGGATGATCTTCTAAATGTGAAATTTCCCAACACTGCCTTCATTATCAGAAACAAATCAGATTTTACTGAAACAGGGGAAGGAGAAGTGCGTCAACTCTACGCCCAGCCTCCCTCCCTCCAGCCAGAACACAGCACTTTCCTGCCTCTGCTCAGTCCCATGGCTCCAGGGGCCCTGTGGATGGGCACCACCGACCCACTCACCAGGGTGTGGGCCTCAGGCCCGAAAATCAGGGTGTACTTGCAGTCTTGGCCCTCCAGGCTCTAGACGTGGCTCTTTACCTTGAAGGAGGTATCAGTGACCACTGGTGGCCACGATGACAGGAAGCCGCTGGCGAATGTGCAGGCTGTGAAGAATTGGTGCTGGCAGCGGGGCATGACAAGCTCCGGCTCCAGGAACAGCTGCTCGAACTGGAAGGCAGGAGATGAACCTAGCACCCACTTCCGGAGGCACAGAGTACCTGGTTACTGCCCACAGGTTTTCAGGATGCCTCCAAGGTATCTGGGGAGCCATGACCCAGGGGTGTCCTCCTGAGGCCCTGCCTGGCAGTGTCTCCCATTTAGTAGGTGGCTGACATGGAGAGGGCAAGTGAGGGAGCTGGTGGCTCACAGAGCCCCCAGCAGTATCTGCAGGAGGGCAAACACCGGGACGAGCGACAGAAGCCAATGTCCAACCTAGCCGAGACAAACGCACGCCAGGGACCAAGACAGCCTCCCCAGGCTGCTGCCACGAGTTGCCAGGGAGAAATTGTGGTGCCATGGGGCCGCAGCTTGGTCTGTGCAGCCCCCTCTGCGCGTATACCTGCTGTCCTCCACCCAGTGCCTGGTGCCTGGTGGCTGCAAGGCAGGCAGCGTGCAGCCGGTCTCAGCCTTAACTGCGCAGATGAGTCCCAGGAGTCTCTACAGCAACCTTTGCCGGGGCCCACTCTGGACACGTGGGTCCCTCTTGAAGAGGTGTCACCCACCAGCTAAGGGACTGGCTCTGGTCTGGCTGGGTCGGGGTCTGCCAGGCTGGCCTGGGCTGAGGACTTACCGTTCTGGATCATCTTGGCTAGGTTGGGCTGGGCAAAGACTCTGGCCATTCGGAACACCATGAACAGTGCTTGGGGCTGACCAGGTCTGTGTGGAGCACGTGGTTCAGGAAGCCCACGAACAGCTTGGTGTACATCAGCAGGTTCTCCTGGACAAAGGGCACCCTGGGGACCGAGGTGGCAGGTTGGGCCAGCCCTTCCACTGGAGGTGGAGGTGGGGGCTGCGCCCATCCATGCCCCTACCCTGCTCGTTCCCAGGCTTTCAGACTCTCCCTGGCCAAGGTGACAAAGTATCATGGTTGACAGCTCAGGACTGTTGGCAGGCAGGCAGGGCAGGACACAGGCAGGTGAGACCCAGGCCCTCTGAGGATGCTGAATCCTTAGCAGGGCTGAGGCCCCTTTCCAAGAGGACTGAAGCCACCATGGCAGAGGCTGGCCCAGAGCCTGAGGGGGCTGAGGGAGGATCCCCCAGAGGGTCCAAAGGGGAAGGCCTCGGGCAAGGAAGGGAGAGGTCAGTGGCTATGCCAGGTGCCACAGACGCCTGGGAGGTCTGCTATGAGGATCAAGCAGGAGATGAGGGGAAGGCAGCCACTGGTCTGCTCTGTGCTGGTAAGGAAGGGTCAAGGCACAGTTTGCAGGTCACTATGAAAATCTGTCTGGGCCAGAAGGGAGAGGGGACAGGTCATCCACTGCTTCCATGAGAAACCAATTCTAGGGTCTGGCAAAGTTGAGCCTAGGAAGGGCTGGTCTGTGCTCTACTCAGCAGGGGCTGGGAGAAGAGCCCAGGAGGCCGCCAGAGCCAGGTCCAGGCTGACCCCAGCATAGGCCACTGTGCTAGCCTCCTGTCCTAGACGCTGTCATGCCCCATCTCGTCCAGGTCATTGGCTGAATAGGAGCTGTTGGTGTCCGTGGGGCCAAAGCCCGGCCACAACAGGAAGGAGCAGCCAGTCGGACTCTCCACACACGGGTCCGAGATGGACTTGGCCATGTGCTTGGCCTGCATGATGAGCAACATCTGCCCAGGGGAGCCAGTGGCATGGCTGTGAGGAGAGGGGACCAGGGCTTACCGTTTCTCAGGCACACCAGGGCTGGGAGTCGCTGCTGGGAGCCTGCTTGTCAGTCGCACATCGCCAGGGCTGCAGGTAGCTCAGCCACACCTCCAGGACCTGTCGGGGAGGTGTGTGCTGAAGGCCCAGTGGCTGGGGCCAAATCCTCCCGTAGTCTGGAGGCCAGGTCCCCAGGCAGCAGCTACACTGACTCTTCCCACATCCCCCAGAGGGCGCAGGAGAGACACGCGCAGCCCTGTGAGGTTTGGCTCTCTCACTGTCGCTTCGGAAGCCAGGGTCATGGGCGGGCTTTTCCCAGCCCACAGGACCCAGTGCTCCCTGGTTGTGTAAGAGCAGAAACCCGTTTGGCACCAGACAGATGGGACGGAGCAAGGCTTTGCTGTACGTGAGAGTTGGCTTTGGAAACTGAAGCAGAAAGAACAATGTGACCTCCAAGGCCCCTCCTCTCCAAGGTCTCTGTGACATTTGTTCTCCTCCTTCATCCACCCCAGGGGACCTCCCTCATTGGGGCACACAGAGGACTCAGGCACGCATGAGATGGGGCCGACACTCCTAGCTCCGAACAATGGGTCCAGGGGCCAGTGGCCAAAGCAATGCTGCAGGAACAGGTAGAGTTTCTGCTGGATGAACCTCGGGACAGTGGCCTGCAGGGGAGGGGAGGGTCACCACTGCTTGCACAGTAAGGTGGCCCTGCCTGGGGCTACCATTAGCGAGGATTGACTCTGCCAGGGGAGAGCACTAGGCACCTCTGAGAGGTAAGAGCTGGTTTTAGCCCCATTCTTCAGAGGAAGAAACCAAGGTTAGGGAACATCCCAAGGACACACCCAGCATGCAGGCGGCCAAGCCATTGCATCCCCTGCACACACCTCACCTCAGCCCCACACAAAACAGCCCACTCTGCCAGCCCAAGTGGGGAGAGGTCGCTGTGGGCAACACCAGAGTGGGGGAAAGAGGAGGAGACACTGAACTCCTCCAGGGGGCTGCTGGTGTGGGAGTGGCTGAAAGGTGAGGTCTGCTCTGGCTTCAGGCTGTTGGCAAAGGTGTGCAGGTGCTTCAGTGGCAGGCGCAGCACCATCATGTGCTCCTTGGTGGGCATGAATGATTCCTCGGTGGAGGAGAAGGGGTCAGGACCTGGGAAGGGCTGCAGCACGTGGCCTCCAGGTCTGACCACATCCTGCCCTGGGGCAGTTGATCTGCCTCCACACAGGAGGCACGAGCCAGGCAAAGAGTGGAGCCGCCACTGTGCCTGGCACCCAGCGGATGTGCCTTGCACTGCTTGGTCTGAACTGCGGCCAGCTTGTGGTAGGGAAGTGCTTGGCCCAGTGCCCGCACAGCCCACCTGAGGAGGACTTACTGAGACAGACACATCTGCTTCTGTACCGCTGCACACCCGCAGTGGGTGGCACAGGGCCATGGCCCGCCAGGTTGCGCCCTTGGCCATTGCTGCCTATCTTGATCCTCAGGGCAAGAGGAGGCGGGTGTCACCCCCAAGCTCTGGATCCAGGGTCTCCCAGGTAAGATGGCTGAGGCCAGGAATTTGAGATTAGCTTGGGCAACATAGGGAAGCCCTGTCTCTACAAAAATTTTTAAAAGTTAGCTGGGCATGGTGGTGTGTGCCTGTAGTTCTAATGACTCAAGAGGCTAGGGTGGGAGGATCACTTCAGCCCAGGAGTTCTTGGCACAGTGAGCTAGGATCGTGCCACTGCACTCTAGCCTGGGTGACAAAGTAATACCCTATTCAAAAAATAAGAACCTTCGCTTTCTTCCCCAGTTCCTTCCAACTGCTCCTCATTCTGGACACAGCCAGATAAGGGCTCAGCCCAGGAGAAGCTCTGGATATCAATTCCTCTGTTGCCCACAGACCTGTGGTCAGGAAAACCCCAAGACAAGAGCACAGTCAAGCTAACAGGCCAAGCTTTTGATTTATAATGTACAAGCAGGATCCTGGAGACCTACACCCGTAAGGAAAAGCCTTTGTGCTGGCCATGGGCTTTCTCTGGTTGTCCAGCATTGGGAGGGCAGGTAGGAGCATCAAGAGTGGATGAGGGCAGGAGAACAGGGGCACTGAGTCCGAGTGGACATGCTCACCTCTCCATGCTTACCCCCAGCCCTTTGGGCCTCAACACATCTGTGATGCTGAGGCTGGTGCAGGGCCCGGCCTCTAGGTATATCCTCGGATGCTGCAGACCCCGCAGGGGCCACTGCCCACATCACCATCCGCTCAAGTCTCCCTGTCAGGAAAATGTCCCACAGGTCCAGGTGACACACCCCACAGATCAGTGGCTGAGGCTGAGAATGGAGCTATAGGGTGGGAGGTATTTTCTTTTCTTCTTCTTTCTTCTTCTTCTTCTTTTTTTTTTTTTTTGAGACAGAGTCTCACTCTGTCACCCAGGCTGGAATGCAACAGCATGATGTCGGTTCACTGCAACCTCTGCCTCCTGGGCTCAAGGGATCCTCCCACTTCAGCCTCCCGAGTAGCTGAGACCACAGGCACACACCACCGCACCCAGCTAATTTTTTTTTCTTTTCTTTTCTTTTTTTGTAGAGGCAGGGGTCTCGCCATGTTTCCCAGGCTGGTCTCAAACTCCTGAGCTCAAGCAATCTGCATGCCTTGGCCTCCCAAAGTTCTGGGATTACAGGTTTGAGCCACTGTGCCCAGCTATTTTCTTCTATCTATCTGTATCTTTAAGTCTTTGGGCAATGAATTTGCATTGCTTTGGAAGAAAGGAGAAAACCAGTACCTATATTGCCTGACTAGAAGGGCACCAGCGGGTGGGAAGTCAGACCAGCGTCCTTCTCCTCCAGTCTCACCCCTGGCCCTCCCTCCCATCCTGGCCTGGGATCCTGAGCCATGACATCCTCCCTGCAGCTCACAGGAGGGGATGGCATCCACATGGGAACTGGGAACCTGCCTTCCCTGCGGGTGCACTTACCCAGCCTCACCTGGTCTTTCCAGAGGGTCTGGAGGGGCTGGTGTCAGGCCCTGTCCCCAGCAGTCACATGAAAGCCTCAGGCTATTTTCCCACAGGTTTGCTGAGCCACAGATTTCCCTCAGCTCTGCACCCCTCCTGGGCCACAGTCCCACGTGGAGTCCCTGGCCACAGTCGTACCTGCTTGCTTCTTAAAGATGTGTCCCCAAAGCCCCACATTTCCCACTGGGCCTAGCCTCACAACACCTCAGCTCACCCCTCCAGGACCTCCCTGGTCACCCCTACTGCCGTGCGGGTTACTAGATGCTTCCTGGACACTGCCCTCCCTCCCTGACCAAAGTCTTCTCCAGTGGCTACCACAGAACAGGGATGCCACCACATGCTGTGGTCACCACCCCATCCCACCGGCACTCAGGGCCCACATGTTTATCCATCCTGTGCTCAAATTCCCATTCAATCACGTGTGCTCCTTCGCAGGGTGAATGGGGCAGGCCCTGGCTGTGGGCACGGCTCGTCCCCCAGGCTCTCACAGACTCGCTAACTCTGTTGTCTCCGAAATCCCCCATGGGCCTGAACTCTGCTTCACTGACCTCAAATCCATCCATACACTTGTCATTTGTGCCTAGGCAGACCACGACCTCTTTGAGATCGCTACCTATTCTCATCCCCCTCTGGAGGTGTCTACGAATGGCTGAGGCTCCCTAGGTGAAGGCGGGGCCCAGGCTGGGCCGTCAAGGACTGACAGCCTCTGTGGGCTATAGGGCCAAGCTCCAGGTCCTCACCAACCCCCTGCCTCAGACACACAGTCTCACAGAACCTCCAGTGTGGGTGACAGTTCTGAACAGGGCAGCACCCACATTACTGTAAGTCCCAGGCCTCTGTGTCTTCAGCTCCTTCCTGAGCACCAGGCCCTGCAGAGTGGGGGTGAACCGGGCCACTGCAGAGGCCTCACGACTCCAGCTCTTCAAACCAGGGCCAAGCATGGAGCCTCAACACCAGAGACCTTGGGACTCCTCCACTGGTGGGGAGCTGGCCAGTCTGGGCCACGTGCCTCGTTCTGCCACACAGCCACACCCCACCCCCACAAACCGGGCCAGTCTGCAAAGCCAAGGGCCAGGCCAGGCTGGAGGCTGATCTCTGCCTCCCGCAACACAGGGGCTTCGCTCTGCCTGAAAGTAGCTTCTGTCACCCGCGGCTGGGCCCAGCCAGCCCCTTGCTTTGCCAGGCACGGACACGCACTCTGGGCAGGGGAAGGGAATCAAGGAGCGCAGCATATACTTGGTAGGTGTGGAGGGCCTGGAGGTTGGGCTGCAGGGGGCTGTGGTGGGCGCTGGAGACACAGAGTCGGTAGTGCAGAACCTCCAGCTGAGACGGTGAACAGATCAAAGCCGGAAGTGGCAGAAGAGGAAAGCATGAGAGGACAGGGTGGGGAAGGGGAAACATGGGACCGGACATAGGAGGGGGAAGTGGAGAAAGAAAGCAATGAGAACGAGCCGAGAAGTGAGAAGAAAAAAAACAACAAAAGCGTGGTCAGTGACCATCCAAACAATTGCCGTCCCAGCAGCTGTGGCCAGTGCAGCACCCTCCTCAGCAGCCAGGCCAGGGCTGTGGCGGCACTCTCCTCAGCCTTGGAGGCTGGGGGTGGATAGACCCTCCAGCTCACCGAGGTGGCCTCGCAGTGTCGCTGAGGCCTAAAGGCCTCTCTAGCTCATTGGAAGGGCCCAACTCACCGCCCTTCCAGATGGGACCCGCTCTCCCCAGTGACTCTGAGGCCACACTGTGTGTGCCATGTGCACACCACAGCCCTTCAAGTGCTCAGGGTCTTCTCTGGGACGTGCTGTCAGCCACCAAGGCCTCAAGATCCCGAGGCCCAGAAAAGAAACTGTCAAAGCATGTTCCAGGAGAAGGACTCTGCCCAGAGAAGATACATATGTAATTGACTGGATTTCCCTGGGTTGTTTTGAGAAATTTATCAAATTTGCATAAGACATGGTCAATTCCTATGTGTCTAAAACTCAAGCAATGTCCCCTCCATGAGTGGATCTCTCTGAGAGCTGAGGATGAGGACAGGTCCCCAAGGGTAGCACAGACAGGAGCACAGGCTCAGGCCCCCAGGCCCTGCCCTCCGCACCCCCAAGTCTGGAGGTCAGCCGAGGTGGTGTGTGCATCAGCTCTGACTCCAGGAGGCAGCCTCTCCTAATGCACCAGGAACTCCCACCCTACAGATATGGAGGGCTCGCAAGGGCAGAAGCCCCCGAGGACCTGGCCACAGCCACACAGACTTACAGGCAGCAGGAAACTGAGGCTAAGCTGGCCCCCAGCCAGGACCCTCCAATCTACCGCCCTACAGCGCTGCAGCCTCTGAAGCACCCCTTCAGCCCAGCACAGCCAGAGCTGGCCTGGCGCATATCCTGCCTCATGAGCGCCATGCCTCCTGCCCAAGCAGCACAGCCACTGGGCTCCACACAGGAGAGATCAGGATACACCTGCTAGATGCCACAGCACGCAGAGCAGGGCGGGAAGGAGCAGGGCAGGAAGGTGTCGCCTTCACAGCCTTCCTCTGTGCCAGACCTGGGGCTCAGGCAGGAATCAGACACAGTTCTCCAGTGTGTCTCTGCCCTCGCTTAAAGGAACACAGTGGCCTGTGGGGCCGCTGGCCATCTTTACGGCCCACAGGGCCACCAGGGAGTAAGCACGCACCTTGGATTCAACTAGGGAGTGCAGGGCAACCCCGGGAGCCTCACTTCCTGCATCTGGAAATAAGGGCTAGCAGGGACGGGCAGGGATTTCTGTATGGCAGGTGCAGCATAGGCCTGGGCAAGCGGCAAGAGGCCTTGGGGGACACGGACCTCCATAGCTGCCTTCTCTGACTCCTACCCACTCAGTTTTCTCACATTTTGTTTTTTGCCTCAACTGGAAGAGGCAAAAAGTGGAGTGTCTCTGGGCACTTTGTCCCACCACTGCAAGTCATTCTGAGCAGGGCTCACCCGACCCAAGATCTGGCCAAGAGGAAGTGAACATTGGGAAGCAGGGAAAGGCACCTCCTGCCCTCTGCGGGGACAACCCCCTGCCAGTTCCCTTGGCCCGTGAGGACACAAAATCCTCACAGGCAACAGCCCAGAAGAGCCTTTCTGGCTGGCCCTTGAAAGTAGGTGTATTTCCACTCACTCAGTAGGCAGAACCAGCAGACAAGAAGGTGACACAGTGCAGCGGCCCCTGCCCCTGCCAGGTCAAGTCACATGCAAGAGCGCTGAGCAAGTGCCCTAGGGCCCCAGGGAGAAGCGCGGCCCTGGGAACAAACCAGGCCCCCAGGCACCAGCCAGGCACACGCAACAAGTCTGCTCTGGAAGCAGGAAGGGCACTGCAGGCTCTTTGTGACTCAGGAGGCCCAAGATGGGGTCCCCAGCTTTTCCTCGTTCTCCTTCCAGGTGATGCCGAGGGTGAGGATTTGGGGGAACCTATGCTCAGAGATCCTTCACATGGCAAAGCATGGGGCCACAGAACTGGCTGCAGAGACTGTGGCAGAAGCAGGCCCACAGCTCTTCCCCAGAACCAAAGGAAAAGTGACAGGAGGCTCTCCTGTAGTTTAACTCCATCACCCACAGGTCCTTCATTCTGGAGAAAGCCCTCAAGAATTTTGTCAGCAACAAAGCCAAAGTCTCCCAAGCCCACTGATGCACAGACGCCATGGGCACCAGACTACAGGTTGTGTGCCTAGGGCACACTGCCCAGAGAGGGAGCGGGGAGAGGCGAGGCGGAGGGGGAGGAAGCAGGCCAGGCTGCATGTAGGAGGGCGCCAGGCCCCCACACACCATGAGTACAGCTGCTTGCTCATGCTCTGGAGGAGGTTGGGGAGTGGGGGGCAGACAGGAGGCTAACTATGGTGCCACTATGCTGGGCATGGGTCTGCCCCGGGCCATCACTTCATGGGAAAACACAAAGGCGCTGCTGATGGTGGAGGAGACACCACCATTGTTTAATTGTTCAGTTTCTTTTTTTTATTAAAAGAGATGGGGGGGCCGGGCACGGTGGCTCACGCCTGTAATCCCAGCACTTTGGGAGGCCGAGGCAGGTGCATCACGAAGTCAGAAGTTCAAGACCAGCCTGGCCAGGATGGAGAAGCCCAACTCTACTAAAAATACAAAAATTAGCCAGGCACGGTGGCAGGTGCCTGTAATCTTAGCTACTCAGGAGGCTGAGGCAGCAGAATCGCTTGAACCTGGGAGGCAGAGGTTGCAGTGAGCCGAGATCGCACCGTTGCACTCCAGCCTGGGCGACAGAACGAGACTCTGTTTAAAAAAAAAAAGAGAGAGAGACACAGGGTCTCACTATGTTGGCGAGGCTGGTCTCAAACTCCTGGCCTCAAGCAATCTTTCCCACCTTGGCCTCCCAAAGTGCTAGGATTACAGGAGTGAGTTCTCACACCTCGTCCGGTTCAGATTCAGTTTTGCAAGATTCTGGAGATTGGATGCACAACAACGTGAATGTATTTAACACTACTGACTGTACACTTGGAAGTGGTTAAGACAGTAAATTTTATGTTATGTATATTTTACAATTACAATTTTTTTCTTAATTAAAAAAACAAGAAGCATTAATGCTTTGGTCCAGGAAACAGCAGAACCTTCCAGTTCTGTCCTGTAAGCCTGTGTCATGGTCTCCTGTCCTCTTCATGGCCAGCACATCCCACTGTCCACACAGCCAAGAGCTGTCTGGGTATCGTGGTCCCCTCTGTGAACAGGGGCAATGGTTCCTACCATTCTAGCACCTGAGGCTGCTGTGAAATGGTTTGGAGGCTTCAAAAAGCACAGCACCCCACATACTAGGAGTTATGTACGAGGTCGGAGACAGAATCCTGTCTTATCTACATACCAGGCGTCAACAGTGAGGCTGTGGCTACAAAATCAGTCCTAGGATCCAGTATCAGAAGCAGCACCTGCCAAATTTCTCCAAGTTGTGCTCAGAAGACACAGCCAGGACTTGGTGGACAGTACTCAGGGAGTGAGCCAGCCCACACCATCGTGAGAGGCTGGAGCCTCCTGGGAAAACAAAGGATTCTGTCACCTACTATTTGGATCCCCTGAATCAACAGAGGCTGCACAAACCCCTCACCGTTCCGTGTCACAAAAGCGCTACTGGGGCAGTGCTGAATATCCACATGCTGGTAATCGTAGGGAACATCTCCAACAACACGAGAGAGGGACACCGAGAGACTCTGCAACGATTGTTCCCACCACGGGCAAAATGAAACAACTCCGGCGGACGCGCGGTCCTGGGATGAAAAACACCATCCATGGCATGTATGTTAGGTGGGTGGGCAGATTTATTTTCATGTTGTCTAAATGTCATCGCAGGAAAATACCAACAATTTAGAATCAGCCCCAGGCTGAGGGGCCACCGCTGGGACTCTGCGCCACATGGTGGAAGGTGGCTGAATAGTTTCTTTTGAAACAGAAGCTGAGACCAGCTCAGCTCTCACCTGGAGCAGACTTTCTGACCTCCAGACCTCCTGGGAGGCAGGGTCTGCACTCACAGATGTCTGATGAGACACGTGTCGCTTCAGGAGGCTAGCATGTGGAGGCTGTAGGAAGCAAAGGACGTGGCTGGTGTCCTGAGGGAGACACGGAAACAGGCCCAAGTTAGGGGCTCCCACTGGCCAAGCCAGGGGCAGTCTGGACATCAAAATCAATGACAGCAGGGACGTATCACAACTTGTTCAATTGCACAATGCTCAAACTTCACCCCCGCCCCCGATCCACACGGATATACCTGAATAAACAAACAGCAAAGAGAAAAGTCTTCCCTACCACAGAATGACCACTGACCCAGTAATCAATACAGGAAGAATGAAGTTAGAGAACCACCACTTGGCAACTGCCCTCTTAATAGGTTATTTGGTCAAGAATCAAGTGAGGCCAGGCATGGGACCTGCATGAGGCCAGGTGTGAGACACCTGAAATCTCAGCACTTTGGGAAACCGAGACAGAAGGATCTCTTGAGGCCAGGCATTTGAGACCAGCCTGGGTAACACAGTGAGGCCCCCGTCTCTATAAAAACATTAAAACATGAAATAGCTGGGCATGGTGGGGTGTGCCTATGGTCCTAGCTACCTAGAAGGCTGAGGTGGGAGAATGGCTCCCTCCTTGGGCCTAGGAGTTGAGGCTACAGTGACCTGTGATGGCACCATCTGCACTGCAGCCTGGGGTGACAGAGCGAGACTCTGTTTCTAAAAAAATAAGATGTCCAGCCTG
>NW_012118310.1:818910-819502 GCF_000951035.1 Colobus angolensis palliatus
TCCCGGGTTCACGCCATTCTCCTGCCTCAGCCTCCCGAGTAGCTGGGACTACAGGCGCCCGCCACCACGCCCAGCTAATTTTTTTTGTATTTTCAGTAGAGACGGGGTTTCACCTTGTTAGCCAGGATGGTCTCGATCTCCTGACCTCGTGATCCGCCCACCTTGGCCTCCCAAAGTGTTGGGATTACAGGCATGAGCCACTGTGCCTGGCCCCAAGATCCTGTCTTAAAGTAAAATAAAATCAATTTGAAAAAAGGAAAGAATCAACTTCTCTGTGTATGGAGTAGCCCTTCTTCTATTCCTTTACTTTCTTAATAAATTTGCTTTCACTTAAAAATAAAAAAGAAAAGAATCAACAGTTGATGTTAATACTAGTGATAATTACATAGTCTCCATACATTTTTCCGGTAAATCATTATTACCAATTTTTCTTTTTTCTTTTTTTTTTTGAGACAGGGTCTCATTCTGTTGCCTGGGCTGGAGTACAGTGCTGTGATCACAGCTCACTGCAACCTCAACCTCCTGGACCCAGGCCTCCCAAGTAGCTGGGACCACAGCACACACCTCCATGTCTGGCTAATGTTTTTCTTTC
>NW_012118310.1:820747-829154 GCF_000951035.1 Colobus angolensis palliatus
AAAATAAAATAAGGGAAAGTCTTTGTACAATTGCACAATCACAATGAAACTTTAAGATAATTCTTTAAAAAGCAGTAAAACAGGCTGCAAATGATAGATATCTACCTATTCATTGGCTGAAAACAGGCTGTCAAGTAAAAACAAAAACAAGTAAGTTTTGAAAGTTAGGAAAGAATTTTTAAAAAGGCAAGGCTGAGGTTGTACAGAACGAGTATCTGTATTTCTTAATGCATCCTTGGGCTGCCTCACCTAAAACTAAGTATTACAGAATATAGTAATACTAAGTATTACAGAATATAATGCAGTATACTTCAGACTAGAATAGTTCAGAATTTACAAGCATGTATTCAAGTGCCCAAGTTCAAAAGTTAGCTCTGGTGCTTACTGACCTTGTGAGCTTAGGCAAGTTACTTAAGCTCTCTGTCCCTCAGTGTTCTCATCCATAAAATGGGCTTGCTTACAGTGCATTATTTGCTTTTGGAGAATAAATGCACTGACAAGAAGAAGTACTTAATAGTGTCTGGTACAAAGTGAATGCTCAAAGAAATGATGGCCGCTGTCATTATAATCAGGGATGACAGAACTTGAATAAATCTAAAACTTTCTACACTCATTTCTGCCATCTCTACAAGTTGTTAAAAATAGCCAGCTGGCTGGGCATGGTGGCACATGCCTGTAATCCCAGCACTTTGGGAGGCTGAGGCCGGTGGAACTCAAGGCCAGGAGACTGAGACCATCCTGGCCATCATGGTGAAACCCCATCTCTACTAAAAATACAAAAATTAGCTGGGTGTGGTGGCACGGGACTGTACTCCCAGCTACTCGGGAGGCTGAGGCAGGAGAAGCGTTTGAACCCAGGAGGTGAAGATTGCAGTGAGCTGAGATAATGCCAATGTACTCCAGCCTGGCAACAGAGCAAGACTCCATCTTAAAAAAAAAAAAAAAAAAAAACGTCTGGCTGTCTGCCATGCTACAGGCTGGAAAAATAAAAGAGAACGTCTATCAGATTTTAAACTTCTTAAGAACATAGTGCTAAAATAAAATCAAAGTACTTATTTTTTCCCCTCAATATTAGTTGGAGAATCACAGATGTAAGATTGGGGTCTCACCTACCTCAGTGGAGGCAAGTCATTAGTTACAAAAAGCTACAAGCCAAGGTTAGCCTTGGGGCTGCCTGTCCCACCAACTACCAAAAAAGACTTTGGGGAGATGTTCAAAGAAGGCAGGAGGAGAATCCAGCCTGAAACCCAAAGGCATTGAAACACATTTTCTTGTACTTTTCAAGTCTGTGCATATAGATTCTGTTACTGATTTAGGATCTTAAACCGTTTGTTTATTTTTTAAATGCCTTTCAGCTCACCTTTAATAACATGTTTCTTTGACTTGGCTGAACTATGCCTCAGAAGAACTACAAGTGGGAATAAGGCTGGGTAAAAGGTTCAGTGAACTAATCCACAGTTGGTCCATGTAAAAAAAAAAAAAAAGAAAGAAAAAGAAAAGAAAAAGCTCATATTTTCCATATAGAAACAAGCCCCTTTATATGAACCAGCCTTTTATTTAATTGCTAAGGCACTTTCCATACCATACAACCTTTCATGTCCTTCTTCAATTCAGTGGGGAAAAGGCACAGAACCACTTTCCAGCCATACCAGCGTGCTTTATCAGCGACAGAAATTAATACTCTTATTAATAATGATAGCAAGCACAAACCTGATTCAAAACTGGAAGTGGTAGGTTCACTTAAGTAAAAATTCCCTGGCCAAGTCTTGCCAATAAAAAAAAGACAAGGATGTCCCCTGAGAACAGATTTGGGATAAACTGCGACAATCTCTTCATCAAAATTCAAACTTTTTTCTGCTTCAATTGTGTGACCCAGACTACTAAGTGGAAGGAATAAGGCATGGATGGGGAAAATCTTGAATGAGAGAGAACAGCAAATATTTTAGAGCTAAAAGGTGCCTTCGAGAAGTCCAGGCAAGCCACTCCCCTGGGAGGGGACTCTGTGTGACCAAGATCACGCAGGTGGTGGGGACGAAAGCAGGAACTCAAGCCTATGACTCCCAATTCATGGAGAAAAGCAACGGCTACAGAATATGGCCCCTGGGAACATCAGTCATGTTCAGAGGAGACATAAGAGCAGGATCCTGTGAACAGCAAAGAGGCCAGAGAACAGGAGGAGAAGTCGTGAGTGTCCCACAGACTGTGACAGCCCATTGCATCTGAGGTTGGACTTGAACAAGCTTTACTTTCTCCTATGAAATCCTTCACTTCCAGGCCCCAGGTATCTTCTATTTGCCTCTTAGTTTTGTTCACAAGAAAATTCTTTTAACCAACTCTGGTTTGAAGTAAGTGGAAAAGGAGACATTTCCACACTTTCGTTAAGAAGCAGCAAAGTGAAGTGGAGAGATCATTTAATTAGGAGGCAAGAGAAGGCGACTCTGCTCCTGGACCCACCAGTAACTCAGCTAGGATTTGGGAAGCCCCTTCTCTTCTCCAGACCCAGGCTCCTCACTGGTACAAGGAGGGGTACTCAGGGATGGTATTTAATTGCTACAGACGGGTCGCCTGAACAAGGTGTTAAAATGCTGAAATACTTGTGTACTCGCTGGGAAACGGCCCTTGCCCCCAAGCCTCCTGAGCACACCCTTGACCAGCACCCTGGACTTGCCTGCCTTCTCCACGGCATGGTGAGGGTTTCCCAGAGCCCTGCTCCAGAGCTCGAGCTAGTGGCCACTGGGATGACCACGGCTGTGCTGTACCTGTGAACTACTGTGACCATCACCCCCAGATGCTCCGATAGGTCCCTTTCCAAGGCTAGATGCAAGGACCACCAGGGCCAGCTAATGCCCCAGAGAATGCCACTACCTGGGGCCCATGTGGGGCCCAGCAAGAGACAGAGGGGTTGGGACAAGCACAACAGTGGATCCATCAGAGAGCTGCCTTCCTCCCCAAATTAATTCCCTCACTTGGGGCACCCAGATGTGGGCCTGTAGGAACGAGGCAGGTCAAAGGAATTTTCTTAGGGCAAATTTTTTTTTTTTTTTTTTTGAGATGGAGTCTTGCTCTGTCGCCAGGCAAGAGTGCAGTGGTGCGATCTCGGCTCACTGCAACCTCTGCCTCCCGGATTCAAGTGATTCTCCTATCTCAGACCCCTGAGTAGCTGGGACTACAGGCGCCTGCCACCACGCCCAGTTAATTTTTTGTATTTTAGTAGAAATGGGGTTTTACCATGTTGGCCAGGATGGTCTCGATCTCCTAACCTCGTGATCCACCTGCCTCGGCCTCCCAAAGTGCTGGGATTTCAGGCATGAGCTACCATGCCCGGCCAGGGCAAATTCTTAGGGCTAAATTTGCTCCCAAAAACTGGAAAGAAATATACCATTGTGAAACAACTCTATAAGTAAAATCCTCAGCTCAGAGGGAACTCAACCCGACATATGTAATCAAATTATATTTACCATGGAAATTCTAATAGCTCCTACTTTCTACTCCACTTTTACTACCCTCTAGGAAAAGGAATATTTTACTATCCTGTGTTCCAAATTTCCACCAGAGAGTTGAGGCATTACATATGCTGAAATATATAGGAAAGGAAAAAAATTCCCATTATTATTTCCTTCAACCCTCTCTACCTTCTATGCCACCATTACTCAAAAGTCACTCAAACATTTTGCTGGCTGACATGACGCCATGCTGTCACTTGATCAGGTGTGGAGTACCACATGGAATGAATAAATACTCGTCCACAACCGCATATTAAATGGGAATTCACACAGGCGGGCTCCGGAGACAAAGACGTTTCTAGACAGAAATATTAACTAAGAATTTAAGTAAATGGCCCCACTGGAAAAAAAAAAGTTCTGAAGTAGCAATATAAACTATATTTAATAGCAACAAAAAATATTTTCCTTTTGGGAAAGCAATTTGGGCTTCTAAAAGTTACTGCCTTTCACGTGACTTAGTACAGTATGCCTGAATTCTTTCATTTCCTAAAACACAGATGCTAGGCCCCAAAATTCTACTTTGTGAGAGTTAATTTTTTTTTTGATTAATCTTCCCCCAAATACAATACTCAAATAAGAAACTCTTTTGGTACCTTTCCCCCTACACACAATTGTTATTTTCTTAAGTGTCTGAGTATAACACGTCCCAAAGAACATATGTTCCCGAGGAAGAAAAAAAACCGGGCTCTAGAACTAATACACAGTGAAAAATACATTTAAAGCAGCCTTCTGGTCTGACATAAGAATATAAAAATGATATGAGCAAGAACAGCTTAGTTTACAGACTTTTCAGTCACAGCTGCTGCTCCAAAACCACAATACCTTTAAAATGACATTTTAAGGAAACAGATACGGCGTGGCTTTAGCCATAGTTAGATGTAGCTAACACTGAATTAAAGGGGCTTTTCTTTTTATACACACACTTTATATAACCCTGTACACTGGCACAATTTAGAAGAGTAAGTCACTTTTAAATAATGTAGTGATAAACGGAATGAATTATAAATAATTCTACCCAGCAAGTTTTTTTTTTTCTCCCTTCTTTTTCCTTTAAAATCGCCAGACTCAGGCATAAAAACAGAGTTTCAGGGACAGGAGGAACAAGTCCCCTCTTCTTGGTTAATATTTAATTGGGTGCTAAAGATTTCTTGGAGAGGACCTCTGTACCTCCAGTGACAGGCATACAAGACAGGCTCCTATCTCTGCAAGAGATGCAGGCACTTCCCTGAATAAATGAAAATAACATACAATTAAATCAGACTATTCAATTAATAAATTACTTTGGTGGATCTTGCAGGCCAAGTCCTATTTAATTACATAATTTTAAAAATATTTGCACATTGCAATCACCGAAATTGGCTTTGAGGTTTCATAATACACACTTAACACTTGAGTTAAAGAACAAATTTATTTAATAAATGCAGGCCTAAGTGCTAGAAGGCCGTACCACTCTAACTGCAAAATCACTTAGCACATCCTCAGAAAAAGCAAATAAACTTTTTCACTATTTAGACGTGGACTGCTGTTGAATGTCAGGAGAAGCTGGCTGATTTTTTTATGTTTTCTCTGTTATGTGTTGCTTGTAAATCTAACCATTCTGAGAGGTGATTAGAATAGAGCTAATGGACAAAATGGTTCCAGTTAAAGATAACTTAAAAGATAAACTAAGGTGGAAGATGTCAAGGTCCTGGTAGTAAAAACCTCTTCAGAGTAAAACAAAGAGAAGTCGTATTAACTCCCCATTTTTCACTTCTTGGAATACCAAAATACACCATAAATTAACATGGTTACTGAGCGTAAAGATGTGTTCCATTAGGAAAGCACACACAAATTCAGGGGTGAGGAGGACATGCATAAACAGAATAGAATTGCAGGGTACCCCAAAGAGGGCAGAAACATTTCAAAGTGTCTCTATTCTCTGTAGTTGTACTGGAAGTCATGATTTTGCCATTAACTGAAGTTTTCTAGAAAACCACTTGACCGCTTTACTGCCACAACTTTTTTTTTGATAGAAATCTTTGTCAAACACACATATTTTCAAATACCCATTTGCACACTTTATACCCACAATGGCCTCAGAGTTTTTGAGCTGGGTGGCTTGACTCTCTTTACACTAAAAGCCCCCATACCATCACAATAAGGGTTACCTTTGTTGTTGTTTGGGGGTCTTCTCCTTAAAGATTTCTGTCATATATATGAGATTGAGCCTGCTGTGTGCTTTCATTTGCCTGCTTCTAGAAACTTCTATGCTAAATTCTCAAAGCCTCTAAGATGCTACTAACTACTATGTTAACTATGAATTCAGAATTCATAGTTCTGAAATTGAAAAAAAATTTAAATAAAACTGAAAAAAAAGATTCTGGTGTGACTTTATAATCTCTGTTCAGTGATGAAACAAAAATTCTTTCCAGTCTCATAGCCCCCTACTCTCTCCTCCCTTTCAGAAACTTCTGGAAAGAGCTGCTATACTCCCTGTCTCCACTTACTCATCTTCTAAACATCCTGCAGCCCACACCATGCCACTGAAACTTCTGTGGCCAAGTCATGAAGTTTTCAGTCCCTTTTGTTTGGTCCATGGGCTGCATTTGGCAGAGGGCACCCTCCCCTCTTCTCGAACAGTTCCCATTTCCAAGCAGTCTGCCTGTGACGTTGGCTCTCCAGGATCTACAACCTTCTTCAGCATTCTATTCTCCGCCAACCTGGTTCTTCTTCCTTGGGTCTTCCCTCAGTGAATGTTACCACCACACGCCTAGCCAATGGGGCCAAACACTCTGCAGGCACATTCGACTCCTCCACTACATCCAACAACGACATTCACTCCATTCTCTTTCCTTCACCCTGACCGACACTCGCCAGCCCACACAAGGGTGCCTCCCAAGACTCTGCAATTTCCTTGTGAAGGCTCTTTTCTGCCTTTGGTTTTGCTCTCCTCAAACCCATCCATGGGGAAGACAAAGTCATCTTGCAAAATGTGAATGTACAACGTTCCATCAATTCCCAGATAGCTCCCCCAGTCACATCTTAATTTTTGACATTAGGACGCATCTCAACATTGATGTGGATGCTTAACGTTGTTCCCTTCCTCGTGCACATCCCATCCCAGCTGAACAATTTCTTAGCTTTCTAAGGCCTGGAGGGTCAAGGGGAAGCACCTAGAGGTATTCAAAAGGTTGTGCTGGATGTCAGCCACTGCTTGGTCCTCTGGTTGAACTTTCTTTGCGGCTCCAGGACCACCATTCTACCACGGACAGGCACTCACATACACACCTTGTACACTTTTGTCTCTGCACAGATCTAGCCTAAGCCGCTGCACAGATCTAGCCTACCCTCGTATTGTTCTGCCCTCTTTCACCTAAGAAATCCCACACATTCCATATAACTCAGGCACAAATGCCACTTCCTCCAAGAAGCCCTCCCTAACCTCTCTTTAGATCAATATCCCTGTTATCTATTCCCTTTGTACACAGTACTTGTCCCAATATAGGCATGAGTCCATTTTATTATAATGGTCTATTTAATCAATCGTTTCTCTTGCTAAGCTGTATCCTAGTCTACAAAAGGCACTTAATAAATCTTGAAAGAATAAAGTAAAAGTTGATGAATTTCAGTAAACAATGTTAATGGCAACAATTTTTCCTTCTTTAGTTACTTCATAAAATCAGCTCTTCTCCATCTTCCTTCCTCTCCCTACTACCATGGTTTAGCAACACATGGCCAAGCAGACCGACTCTGCATAGTATTTGTTCATACCTCTGAAGATATAAGAAATGTATCACAGCTGATATTTATGTGAATGACTGAGATATAATTTGAACAAAAACCTTTCCGTTCCCTTGAAGTAAAATCATCTTATTGTTCATAATACAGTGCAAAGGAAATAGAATGAGCAAGGAAGCCATAAGAATTTAATCAAGTCGACTTCTTATAAATAAGAATTGAATTCACTATGCACCCCTAATTACCCTCCCGCTACTAACAGTGTCCTAATTTAGACTGCACTGAAAAAAAAAAAAAAAAGAAAAAAAAAGCTTTCAGATTATAAGACGATTTTGCATTAAGGTCTCTCATGAGCCTTAGTGCCATTCCCTCTCCTGGGCTGTGGTCTGCTTAACTTCAGCTTTAATAATATCACGCTTCCCACTTCGACAAAACCAAACTTTGCAGTCAGCCTTCAAAACAGTGTGGAAGAAAGAGTTGTCAGGGGCCAATCCAGTGACCTCTAACCCTTGGCAAATTTGGTAATGGTGTTAAGACAAGAAACCTGGTATGAGCCAGCCATAGCCCCTGACTCAAGAAATGGTGTCATTTAAGTGACCACAAGATAAAAGCCAACCTCTGGAAATGTGAGATGGCCAGATGGGCTATATACAACACGTGAGACCATAGAACATTTTCTCTGGGGTTCAGGTTTTCAGAGACCCAGAGCTAAAAATATCAGAAGAAATTTCATGCTCACAATGTAATTAAAGTAACTGGCAGGCACAATTCAATATCATTTTTCTTTTTTTTTTGAGATGGAGACTCACACTCTGTCACCCAGGCTGGAGTGCAGTGGTGCGATCTCCTCTCACTGCAACCTCTGCCTCCCGGGTTCAAGCGATTCTCCTGCCTCAGCCTCCCAAGTAGCTGGGATTACAGGCGTGAGCCACTGTGCCCTGCCTCAATTTTATTTTTCATTATTATAAACTTGGCTGAGTCACTTAACTTTGCTGATCTTCACTTTCTTCATCTGGAAAACGGGGTAATGAGATCTGTGTGAGAGTCAGATGTGAGAATATGTGTTATACTCATAAACAGGATTTTTATTTGTATGTGTAGAGAGGCGTATAAACTAGAAAAGATGAAAATTTTTGATACAACTCCTACATCATCCATTCCGTCATTTAGCAGACTTTAGGGAACAC
>NW_012118310.1:830010-830359 GCF_000951035.1 Colobus angolensis palliatus
TAGAGTGACCACTGGATGTGTTTGGTAGAAAACCAACTATGCTGACAAAGTACAGCAGTGGCGGTTACCTCTGGAGTTGGACATGAGAACTCTGGAAAGCTTCTAAAAATGCTGATGCCAGAGCTCTTGCTCCAAATGAATTAAATCCCTTTCTGGGCACAGGGCCCAACCTCGGTACTTTTTTTTTCTTTTTTTTTTGAGATAGAGTCTTGCTCCGTCACCCTGGCTGGAGTGCAGTGATGTGATCTTGGCTCACTGCAACCTCTGCCTCCCGAGTTCAAGCAGTTCTCCTGCTTCAGCCTCCTGAGTAGCTGGGATTACACACATGCACCACATTCAGCTAACTTTT
>NW_012118310.1:830409-832609 GCF_000951035.1 Colobus angolensis palliatus
ATTTTATAGGGCAGAAAAGAGGAGCCAGGTGGAGCGAGGCACACATGCAAAGGTGCGCTGTCATCAAGGGGCATTCAGAGCTCCAAGAGGGGTAAACTGTTCTTGGTGACTGGTGTGTAATTATATGAGAGAGCAGTGGTCACAGAGAAGTCTGGAGAAATTAGGATCCAACTATGAAGGTCTCCCAAGTCAAACGAGAAGTCTGGACTTACTGTGGAAAAGAGAGATGCAGATGCAGTAGAGTGACCACTGGATGTGTTTGGTAGAAAACCAACTATGCTGACAAAGTACAGCAGTGGCGGTTACCTCTGGAGTTGGACATGAGAACTCTGGGAAGCTTCTAAAAACGCTGATGCCAGAGCTCTTGCTCCAAATGAATTAAATCCCTTTCTGGGCACAGGGCCCAACCTCGGTACTTTTTTTTTCTTTTTTTTTTTGAGATAGAGTCTTGCTCCGTCACCCTGGCTGGAGTGCAGTGGTGTGATCTTGGCTCACTGCAACCTCCGCCTCCCGAGTTCAAGCAATCCTCCTGCTTCAACCTCCTGAGTAGCTGGGATTACACACATACACCACATCCAGCTAACTTTTGTATTTTTAGTAGAGACGGGGTTTCATCATGTTGGCCAGGCTGGTCTCAAACTCCTGACCTCATGATCCGCCCACCTCGGCCTTGGTACATTTTAAACTCCCAAAGTGACTAATATATATAGTCAGGGTTGAAAACCAGTGGAGATGACAAAGAAGTGAGATTGAGGTTAAGTTAGAATGAAGTAGTATAAGGAAGAGTCTACTGCCATGACCCTATCAAGAGACAGTGAGGACCCTCCCAACACAGAAATTCGGAGGATGGAGAGAAAAGGCTCATTTTGGTAGACGTTTCTAAGACAGAATCAATGTGACCTATGAACCAAGAATATGACCAATAAGAGAAGAAAAAAAAAGAATATAATAGGATAACTTCTGTCCCAGAGCAATAAGGACCAAGATTAAGCACACGGGAAAGTGAGCAGGTTTTGGAGGGGAAGAGTGTGTAACTAGTTCAGTTTTAGATGCATTGCCTGCTGCATTCTACAGAGCACCTCGTAAAAAGGCTCTGTAGCCTGGAAGAAATATTAGACTGATTCTAAAAAGGCAAGGCCTACAGTGGGACACAGAGTAGTTTTCATGAGCACTTACGCAATCTTGACAAAGTAAATATTGCCGTAAAACTTCAACCTATGGGAACAATAGCAAAGACATGCACTTTAGACATTTTGTTCTATTTCCATCTATTCCACACTGCACATTAATGACCCTATCTGCCCTGCGTCACCAGTAGGACACAGGGATCCTGTCCCAGCCCTACCAGTTATAAGTTGCATGGCCTGGAACAAACACTGGACTTGCTGGGCTTCAATTTCCTAATTATTAAAAGGAGAGGGCTGAATTAGAACTAGATGCTACCATATGGCCTTCCACTTTCAAGACTCTGAGGAGCAGAAATTCTATGATTTATAATCATTTATATCATTTATACATTAAATATATAAAATTATATATTTATAATTCATAAATACTATATATTCCTGAGATTATATTATTCAGAAAATATAGATTCCCAAAATAAGATACATACATTTTCTTTTGTCTTAAAGTTAGCCATTAAAGGCACACACAACATGTTGTTTAGTTCTGAATACCAATTTGGTTCTGTTTTTCCTCTGCAGTATTAAAGTAAGGGGCTGCTGAAAGAATTATAAATCATGCTGCTATAAAGACACATGAACACATATGTTTACTGCGGCACTATTCACAATAGCAAAGACTTGGAACCAACCCAAATGTCCATCAATGATAGACTGGACTAAGAAAATGTGGCACATACACACCATGGAATACTATGCAGCCATAAAAAAGGATGAGTTCATGTTCTTTGTAGGGACATGGATGAAGCTGGAAACCATCATTCTGAGCAAACTGTCACAAGGACAGAAAACCAAACACCACATGTTCTCACTCATAGGTGGGAATTCAACAATGAGAACACTTGGACACAGGGTGGGGAACATCACACACTGGGGCCTGTCATGGGGTGGGGGGACAGGGGAGGGATAGCATTAGGAGATATACCTAATGTAAATGACAAGTTAATGGGTGCAGCACACCAACATGGCACATGTATACATATGTAACAAACCTGCTCGTTGTGCACATGTACCCT
>NW_012118310.1:834044-835494 GCF_000951035.1 Colobus angolensis palliatus
GACTTTAACACTTAGTGATAAAAATGTAATGATTTACATTCTGCTGATAGCATCCATATAGCCCTCAGTGTATTCAAAATAGAAAAATACTTTATGTGGCATGCATATTACTCTCTTTCTTGCTTTCAAGCAGGAAAAAAATGCCACCAAGTTTCTCTTTTCGTTATACCTTTTTTACATGAAATATTAAAGAATCTGGTATACATTAGCAGGAAGAGGCCAAGCGTACCTGGACTATGCCATTACCTTCTTCTTCAAAGCACTGTGAAACATAATCTTTGGTCACCAGATCACCTTAAGATCAGTGCTACAGTGCAAATAGAGGCATTGCTAATAAAAAACAGTCTGTATTTGGAAGAGTTGCCCCGCACACACCCAATGGGGACTCAGTGGGCAAGAAATCCGAGAGAAAAGCATAAAAGAGGCTCAGATGAAAAATAACAGTCCAATAATAATCATAATAAAGCTCCCAACGATGGCCAAAACAACAATAACAACAACAGAAACCTCCTGGTGACAACCTGGATTTCATGCTTATTCTGTGATGGCAGAGCTGATGGCATCCTGGTTCTCAGAACAAATTCTGCAATAGATTCTTCAAGAGATGTGTTGTGAAAAAATAGAAGGAAGGAAGGGAAGGTTTGGAGCTAGGTACAGGATTTGGAAGGAAGGAAGGGAAGGTTTGGAGCTAGGTACAGGATTTCAGTTTATATAAGCAGAATACAATAAAATCTTCCTCGTCTAAATGATCTGCTTGAGAACAGCTTACTCATCATGCTTCCTGGTTGGATGTCTTAGGTGGGTAAACATTTGTTTTAAGCAAACTCTTAAACTCCATCAGGAGTTGGGGAAAGGGAAGAAACGAAAGGGTGTCAGAGTTGGGAGAGATGGGCTGTGATAGGCTTTATGGTACAGAAAGGTCAGGATGAACTCCGGATGAACTGGTTTACTGCAGAATGAGACAGTAATCCAAACTATAAGAGAAACAGTCAGAGCAAGTCATTAGAAATAGAAATGTGTGCCAGGCACAGCATTATACTCTTCTTATCTCCATTGAACAGATGAGGAAAATAAGGTCCAGCAAGCTAACTAGTTCCAAGTTATATAGTTAATACATGGCAAAGCTTAAAGTTGAATTGCACTGCCCATTCTAGAATCCAAGGTCTTAACCACCACGTTACGCTGTCTCCCTAAGTTTGAGACACAGGGCCATGCTGAACAAAAGCAAGTAAAGACCAAACCAGATGTGAGAAGAGAAAGGATACCTTCAGAAATGCTTGTGGAGGGAATCATCTGAGGCTGACTTTGATGGATCAATGAGGGAAATGGCTGGGAGGGAGGCGGTGACAGCCTTGTTGTTACTCCAAAGAGGGGAATGAGGCAGACTTACTGTACTGAATGAAACAGCCTTCTTGGCTGCAACAGAAAGGTCACTTGCAAGAGAACTGCA
>NW_012118310.1:841354-841674 GCF_000951035.1 Colobus angolensis palliatus
ATCTGACAAGACACAGTCCTTTGAAAGAAAATAACATGCCAGACATAGTGGTTTGTGCCTATAATCCCAGTTACTCAGAAGGCTGCAAGGTGGGAGGATCTCTTGAGCCTAGGAGTTTGAGACCAGCCTAGGCAACACAGGGAAAATCTGTTTCAAAAGAAAAGCAGAGAGAAAAGAAAACAAAGAATATGAAGTTATACATGTAATAACACATATAACTCTTCCTCCTTCTATGCTTCAAAGCTGAAGCACACAATATCACTTCTCAGGCTGACATAAAACCAGCATTAAATGCTGTGTGACATGTACTTTAACATTCT
>NW_012118310.1:841875-844175 GCF_000951035.1 Colobus angolensis palliatus
CTTATCAATATAAACAATTCATTACATATAAAATATTGTAAATCACTTCTATGTTTTTATAAAACTTTTCATATAATTAAAGTGTCAAGTCAGAAAAAAACATCCTTTGAGAAGACGACAGTCCACACATTTGAGTTCAAAATGCATCGATATTGGCCATAGGAATGAACAAAAATAAAGAAGTGGAAGTTAGAGGTTCAGCAAACAGTCCTATTTTTGCTGTGCTTACTTTAATCCACAAAACCTACAAAAGGGAGAAAAAATGGTAAAGAATCTGCGGACAAATTTATAACTAAAAGAAATTTGCATTAAGTGCAATTAAAACATGAGTGCCCAATAATGGTAGATTGGTTTAATAAATTATGTTACATTCATGTAGTAGTGGAATATTATGTGGCCATTAAAAATAAGGTTATGTGGCAACATTTAGTGACATGGAAAAATGTGCTTGATAAAGCCTCAGGTAGAACTTGTATTACCAAAGAGAGAGGCAGAGTTTGCAAAAGCACAGTTTTTGAATTTTGCTGAGTCCCCACATAAAAAGCATACAGAGCAACTAGAGAACAAAACCAAAAATCCACAAGCAAACAAACATATAAGAAAATCAGGCCAGACATAGTGGCTCCCACCTGTAATCCCAGCACTTTGGGAGGCATAGGTGGGTGGATAACTTGATCAAGAGTTTGAGACCAGCCTGGCCAAAATGGTGAAACTCTGTCTTGACTAAAAGTATAAAAATTGGCCAGGCATGGTGGCACATGCCTGTAATTAATCACAGCTACTCGGGAGGCTGAGGCAGGAGAAACACTTGAACCTGGGAGGTGGAGGTTGCACTGAGCTGAGATCATGCCACTGCACTCCAGCCTGGGTGACAGAGCAAGACTCTGTCTCAAAAGAGTAAAAAATAAAATCAGGTGACCAGTGTCACTACAAACGCTGTAATACAACAGATGTGGAAAAGCTGAGGCTATAGCCACAAGTCCTACAGAGTAGAGTAGTAGCATCTAGGTGGGAAGAAGCAGAGGGCAGCAATGCAGCAATGGAAAGAACTGAGAAAAAGAACCCCAATCTTGCCAATAACTACTAAACGGACAGTACAGTGAGCCACATTTAAAATAGCAGCTGAACTTAGGGCTGTGGCGTATTTCCCGTTCCAACAAAGGGTCAGAGCAAAAGGCCGATATTAAGAAAAGTCTGCGGAGCTGGGAGGAGTCTAATGCTTATGAACTCTCAAAACTGGGCTGTGAGGTCTCCATTCTAGCAAAGGACTCCACACTGAGGAAAAACTCCTGGCAACAGAATCAAAATCAAAAAGGACAGAGAAAACCAAGAGGAAAGAGAGAGAAAGGCCTCCTCAAAGTAGAGAAGAATACAGTAAAGATATTTTAGAAAGCATGCCAGTAGCCAAGTAGTAGAAAGTAACCCAAAAGAGAGAGCGCTATGGAATTAGAAGATCTCTCTCAATAAAGCCTCCCTGCTAAAAGTTCAGAAAAATCACTTTCACATGAAAATGAGCATATAAAAATTTTGAGGTAAAATTCTATACAAAGTGATAAAAAAAGGAACAGAATAACATCTTACACAAAATGAAAGCACGTTATCAGACATGTCATTACATGTCTGTAATCTATTATTTCAAAATGAGCTAAAAGACATTAAGAGTAAGATATAAGACCTGAAAGAATCGCATAAATCAAGCCAGGTGCAGTGGCTCACACCTGTAATCCCAGCACTTTGGGAGGCTGACGTGGGAGGACCACTTGCACTCACGAGTTTTGAGGCCAGCCTGTGCAAGATGGCGAGACGCTGTCCCTACAAAAAAATACAAAGAAATAGCTGGGTGTGGTGGTGTGCGCCTGTGATCCCAGCTACTCAGGAGGCTGAGGTGGGAGGACTGCTTCAGCCTGGGGGGCAGAGGTTGCAGTGAGCTGAGATGGCACCACTGCACTTCAGCCTGAGTGACAGAGTGAGACCCTGTCTCAAAAAAACAAAACAAAATAAACAAAAAAGAATTACATAAATAAGAATTCAATTGGCTGAGAAATGGGGGAAGAAAGAATAAATTTGGAAAAAAGAAAAATCATTCTAGAAATGAGAAAATACACTAGAGGGACAGAGAGCAAACAGATACAACAAATAATGCTTTAAAAAACCTACAAGGTTAAAATGAAAAACAAAATCAAATGGAAATTAAGAGAGAGATAAGGATTTAAGGGAAAGTATTTAATACTGAAGACAGGTAAAGGAGATCCAACAAATAGAAAATAGGAATCCCTGGGTTAGGTGTGGTGACTCATGCC
>NW_012118310.1:844225-851998 GCF_000951035.1 Colobus angolensis palliatus
CCAGCTACTCAGGAGGCTGAGGTGGGAGGACTGCTTCAGCCTGGGGGGCAGAGGTTGCAGTGAGCTGAGATGGCACCACTGCACTTCAGCCTGAGTGACAGAGTGAGACCCTGTCTCAAAAAAACAAAACAAAATAAACAAAAAAGAATTACATAAATAAGAATTCAATTGGCTGAGAAATGGGGGAAGAAAGAATAAATTTGGAAAAAAGAAAAATCATTCTAGAAATGAGAAAATACACTAGAGGGACAGAGAGCAAACAGATACAACAAATAATGCTTTAAAAAACCTACAAGGTTAAAATGAAAAACAAAATCAAATGGAAATTAAGAGAGAGATAAGGATTTAAGGGAAAGTATTTAATACTGAAGACAGGTAAAGGAGATCCAACAAATAGAAAATAGGAATCCCTGGGTTAGGTGTGGTGACTCATGCCTGTTATCCCACCACTTTGTGAGGCCAAGGTGGGAGGACTGCTTGAGCCCAGGAGTTCAAGACCAGTCTGGTCAATATGGTGAAACCCTGTCTCTACTAAAAAGACAAAAATTAGCCAGGCGTGGTGGCGCACGCCTGTAATCCCAGCTACTCAGGAGGCTGAGGCACAAGAATCGTTGGAACCTAGGAGGCAGAGGTTGCAGTGATCGCGCTACCGTACTCCAGCCTGAGTGACAGAGCTCAAAACAAAAAAAAAAAAGGAAGGAAGAAAAGAAAGTAGAAATCCCTGAAGTGGAAAGCAAAGGAAGAAAATTGTCCAAATACCTAAAACTATAATTCAAAGAAACATTCCTGAAACTAAAAAAAAAAAATTCTGAAAGTACATATTGCAAAAGAACCCTAGACACTAAAGCATATTTGCCCCAAATGACCAACACTAAGATATAATCTAATAAAATTACTGGACTTAAGACTTATTATGCCAGAAGAAAAAGGAGTAACATATTTAAGATATGCAAAGAAAAAATGTGACACAACATTTTTAATTCAGTAAAGATTGTGGTTTAAGTATAAAGAACACAGCACACTGTTACGAAAATTCAAGAATTCAGGGAATACAGTATCCATAAGCCTTTTCCAAAAAATCTAATAGAAATGAAGTTTAGACAAAATGACTACAGACAGTGACGTAAGGACTGAAGAACTGGTATTGAGCATTGAACATACCTGTATTACTAAAACTAAAATAGGGTTAGCGTTGAAAGGGGGAAAGTATCATATAAATGGTTAAATGTCCTGAAAAGGCAAATTTAATACAACTATTAAAAAATAATGCAGAGCGCACTGAGCACAGTGGCTCACACTTGTAATCCTAGCACTTTGGGTGGTCAAGGTGGGAGTATCACTTGAGGCCAGGAGTTCAAGATTAGCCTGGGAAACCTAGTGAGACCCCACCTCTACAAAAAAATAAAATAAAATAAAATAAAAAATAAAAAAACATTAGCCAGGCATGGTGGCACATACCTGTAGTCCCAGCTACGAAAGAGGCTGAGGTGGGAGGATCACTTGGGCCCAGGAGTTCGATATTACAGTGAGCTATAATCATGCCATGGCACTCCAGCCTGGGCAACACAGCAAGACCCTGTCTCCAACAAATAAAATAATAACGGAGTAAGACTATGGATAGCATACATAATAAAATGTTTACTCTTTTTGCTAATCATAATTGGTAGTGGAAATATTTAGCATTGTTATTCTAAGACTGCTGTGTGTGTAAGGTAGATAAATAAGCAGATGGGCAATTATGGGATATTCTAATGCTACCATCCCCTTTGTTCTCAAGAACCAAAACTGTCAGCATGGAAGAAAGGAGATAAAGATGTAATAAATAGAAGGTTAAACAAAAGTCCTGTAATCCTGAATACGAAACGGAAATATCACGATGAACTCATGAGGCCTGGACACACTCACAGCAAGGAGCACTGTTAGCACTAAGATAATGTCTTGAATCACAAATTTCCACTAACAGAAATGCGTTTCTAGATAAATGGTTGATTTCAATTCTCAGGTAAGAAATGTATAAGGTGGCCAGGCGTGGTGGCTCACGCTTATAATCTTAGCACTTTGGGGGACCGAGGCAGGTGGATCACCTGAGGTCAGGAGTTTGAGGCCAGGTTGGCCAACATGGTGAAATTCTGTCTCTACTAATAATACAAAAATTAGCTGGACTTGTTGGTGTACCCCTGTAATCCCAACTACTCGGAGGCTGAGGCAGGAGAATTGCTTGAACCCAGGGTGGGGGGGGGGCGGGGGCGGAGGTTGCAGTGGACCGAGATCGTGCCATTGCACTCCAGCCTGTGCAACAAGAGTGAAAGTCTGTCAAAAGAGAGAGAGAGAGAGAGAGACAAGGTGAGTCTGAAACATTCTGTCATAGCAGGGAGCAAAGAAGCTATGAAAGACCATAGGGTCATATCAGAAGGACAGAGGAGCCAACACAAAGAAGTCACACTCATGAAAGACAGATAATTTGATCTTCAATAAAAGTTTTAAAAATGCAGTAAATTGAAATCTACTAACATGCTTAAATTTATGGTTTATAAAAACATCAAAAATTTTATTTTATTTTATTTTAATTTTAAGTTCTGGGATACATGTGCACAATGTGCACGTTACATAGGTATATATGTGCCATGGTGGTTTGCTGCACCTATCAACCCGTCATATAGGTTTTAAGCCCCACATGCATTAGGTATTTGTCCTAATGCTCTCCCTCCCCTTGCCCTCCACCCCCCGACAGGCCCCAGTGTGTGAGGTTCCCCTCCCTGTGTCCATGTGTTCTCATAAAAACATGAAAATTTAATGGTTACTTTCAGAAAAGGAGAGCAAGTCAACTCATTATTTTGAAACTTAGTAAACAGAGGGAAAGAATTAGACATTTATCCTGTATTACCTAAATGAATAGTACCACTGGGTAACTAGAGAGTAGATGAAGAATAAAATTACAGAAGCATCCCAGCTAAGAAGAAGAATTAGAATACCACCATGTTGCATCTCCCAATGAATTAATGGATCTAGGCAGTAAGGATGAATGACCGTTGTCAATATCACAAAAAGGCAGACAATAAGATATCATATTCCTCACAAATGAAAGAACACAACAAAATCTAGAATTGTGCTAAAGGGATCAAACATGAGCCTCTGGATCCAGCTTGCCAATGTGCAGGAGATAAAGAAGGCAGAACGATACGCTGAACTGAGGATGCAATCAGCAACTTCCAGGCTCTAGGGAACCCTACAGCTCAGGGGGCCAGGGACCTCCGAAAGGTAAAGTACAAAGAAAAGAAAGGCATAGACAGGAAATCTTCAGATTGAGAAACATAAAAGACATATCAAGCATTTAAAAAGTGGACAATACTAAACTATGGTGTCTAAGGATGCACAAGTAGGTGATCAAATAATGAACAAATGAAAATGATTATGATAAATGTAAAAACACGAGTTGTTTTTGGAAAGGGCTATGGGTGGAACAGGACACAGGAGAGACTTCAAGGTGGCTAAGTTCAATTTCTTGATTTGGGTAGCAAGGTTCCCTGCCTTAAAACAATGTTTACGTAAATATATGCAAATACATATATATGAATGCAACTTAATAGAGTAGCCACATATGGCTATTAGAATGTAAATTTAAAATTAGGTAAAATTTAGTTCATCAGTTATACCATCCACATCTGCAGTAGACAATGGCTACCTTTTATACAGTATGGAAATAGGACATTTGGTTCAGAACTGATTTGTGCACAGCATGTGTATAGTCAGGAGTAGGTGGGTAGTTTTCTATAACTGTTCTACTTTATAAAAATACTGAAAGTGCAGGCCCCCAAATACATTATATAGCTATACATATATTATCTCAAATAAAGAAATATTGGCTATTCTTTGAAGTAATAACAAAGGGCATATACTTTCCAGAAGATTGATAAATGATATGAAACCATTTTATGCCATGACACAGTAGGGACCCCAATAAGTCCAATGGATTTGACTTCCAGTTGCTGGTACATGGTAGCAAAAACTTTCATCTCAAGGATAATGTAGCTGTGATCAGAAAAGGTTAATAAGCTCTTCTCCATTATGGATTGATAACTAATCATTTCATTATCATTAAACATTTATCAGACATTGGGAGCAGAGAAGGCTATGGCAGAGTGGAGCAGCAGCGTCCCTGCCACACAGAGACTCCAAACAAGGGACTTAAGATATGTAACTCCGTTATACACAAGGAGGACAAGGAAGCGCTCGTTTTACAGGGCTGGACATCCTTAGGTCACAGTCATCATACCTCTGTACTGCTGCTGGGCTCATAGTAAGTATTAAGGAGGACTTTCCTCTGAAGAGATTCGAAGGAGGTATATGAAAGGAAAAAATGAGAGTGTGACTTACGGTGTCATAAAATGTTTCTAAGCAGGATAAATGACATAAGAGAAATGAGAGGCTAGATGTTCACACAGATCAAAGTGAGATCTGCAAAAACATGTGTCACATAAAGAGCAGAGGGCCTAAAAAGAAATTATTTAGAGGTCAAAACAAAGAATCTCAGAGAACAAATAGATACAAAGGCAGGGGTGTCCACTCTTCCTCTTCAGCTGTTAGCAGGACAAGGGTCAGTATAATAGAAGTGGATAATTATGAAGGAGGGATTTGAATAACCTAGAGAAAAAGGATGGAGAAAGAAAGCATCTTAACTACAAAATACCTTTCCAACCTGAGCCCAGGAAAGTATCAATATTTTTCTTCTTCTTCTTCTTTTTATTTTTTTTTGAGACGGAGTCTCACTCTGTCGCCCAGGCGATCTTGGCTCACTGAAAGCTCCGCCCCCTGGGTTCATGCCATTCTCCTGCCTCAGCCTCCCGGGTAGCTGGGACTTCAGCCGCCCGCCACCAGGCCCAGCTAATTTTTTTTTGTATTTTTAGTAGAGACGGTGTTTCACCGTGTTAGCCATGATGGTCTCGATCTCCTGACCTCATGATCTGTCCTCCTCGGCCTCCCAAAGTGCTGGGATTACAGGCATGAGCCACTACGCCAGGTCAATATTTTTCTTTAAAATAATATAATGGATATAAAAACATAATGAGAAAAAAATATAGGACTACAGAACCTGTGATCCAGTGCAATAAAGAAGACATTAACAAAGGTGCATTAATGGTTAAAAGGTACGGAAAATCAGTAACTTTAAATTACACTTTGGTAATTGTGCAAGGTACCACACACTAAGAAACACTAGCTTTGAGTCAAGATAAAAGGCGCCTATCTAGCAAAGAACACTAGGATGGTTTAAGGGCAAAAAGAGGAAAAAGAAAAACAGCCACCAACAGGGTCTAATTTCTCCCCCTATTCCATATCTGAGCCTTTTGATCTCAGAAAGTCTGTCATATGTTTACTAGTGTCTGGATATGATCCAAATATTCTGTTCAGCTCTCTTTTACATTTTATTCTATCGAGAAAGATTTGGCTACTGAAATCTATTATGATGTCAAAAGGTAGCTGACAACATAAAATGTATCCTGCTGAGTTGATGCTGCACACGGCTAAATTTACAACATAAGTATCATAAAAATTATGAGAACTGCAAATTAACCACTGATTTCTAGTTCACTGACATAAAGAATGGTAAGGACCTGGATAACTTCCAAACGTCTTTACCACTGTTTAATTTGTCAAAATCTATCAAGAGCATTTCAACCACAAACCTGTCCTCTAAGGTACATTATCATACCCACGCTCAGATTAGCATCGGTGGCAACAAAGGAAGACTGTATAATTACTAGGGCTCCTGGAGGAATCTCCTCTCCCTGTTGTAACTCTTCAACGTGTCAGTGTCTCACTCTTTCTTAAGTACCATTCTTACTCTCAATTAGTTATTTAAGATCATTAAAAAATTGGGCTCTAATTTTGTAAGAGATGTCTCTCTGCTTTCAAAAATTAGTCCCTCATTACAGTGTTAAGGTTCCTACTGGGCTCAAATTAGCAAGATTTTCTGTTTACTTCATATTTGTGAACCAGGAATGCTGGTAGCAGTATGGTACGAGAATAGTTAGCTGACGGCTGTTGGGAAGCCCAGCAGGTAGGGAGGTCACTCATTGAAACAAAATGACAAAGACAATAATTCCTCTCTGAGAGAAAGTTAAGATATGGAATCACATGGATTCTTCCACTAGCAATCGAATCTATGGACCATTCACATAAATGACAAGAAAATGACTTTAACATACATGTAAAATCTCTTCTGAAAAACCACGTTTCATTCATAGTGAATATAATAAAGTCGTGGCTAAACTATTTTATTGCTCACAGATAAACACCCAAATATGTTTAACAATAATAAAAAGGCTGAAAAATTATTTCATGTCAAAGATAAATACCCTTTTAAACATCTTTCAGTGAGGAAGTATCTTTTGATGCATATGTGTATATACCTGTCTATGTGCATGTGTGCTTGCCTAGATAACTCCCTGCCCCCCTATTTTCCCACTGACATATGTCTAGAACAAATTTACAATACTGCTGAAAAGAATTAAGTGTTTTGCCATAGCTTTGTTAGCAAAAATAATCAATCAGTAGCATCAGTGTCTAAGTAGAAACTATATATGTATTTGTGCAGAAACTAGGCAGTTCTAACTCTCTGATTTGCCCTAATACATTGAGTGTATGGAGACGTTCAACAGATACTAAGTAAATCTAGCATACACTACTTGTGCCCAAATTGATTTATTTCACATTTCTGTATTTTGGGGGGAAAAGCAATTTCTGTATGACAGATGCACCTGGAGTTTGCCACGTGGCCTCCACACAGAAAAGGCTATAGAGTCACAGATTTAACAACAAGAAAATTGTATTTTATTCTTATTTGTTAAAAAAAAAAAAAGCATATTTTTCCATGGAACATGTTTGTATTGAGTTAGTCCATGTCTACACAGAGTAAGTGAATAGTGAAGATGAAACAATGATCTGGGTAAATCAAAGCTCCCTGCTATCTGCTACTGAAGTTAATGTTGGTTTGGCCTCAACTGGACCCTACCAGCTGCCCACAATAAAAAAAAAATTAATATACTGATTAAATAAAGCCACCAATCTCTCATCTCTCTTTACCTGTGTAAATATGGCCTAAACGTCTCCATCAATGTTAGGAAGCCACTATAAAACTAAACTTTTCAGAGAGTGTTTTAATTCTTAAACCCCAAAGCTTAATGAAGTTCTGAGAGTGGGTAACATAAGAAGAGTTTTCTTTTGCTTTCTTTGAGAAAATCTGTACCTAAAAACAGAACCCCAAAATGTATGAAGCAAAACTGACAGAGCTGACAGGAGAAACAGACAACTCCAGAATAATAGCTGGAGACTTCAATACTCTACCAATCCTGGATAGAATGAAGCAGAAGATCAGCAACGACACAGAAGGCATGAACAACACTAGGAACCAACCAGTCTTAACAGGCATCCATCCATAGCAACTTCCACCTAATGACAATAGAATATACACTCTTCTCAAGGACACTCTCCAGGATGTACCATATTCTGAACCATAAAACATGGCTCAGTAAATTTAAAAGTATGTTATCCAATTACAAAGAAATGAAATTAGAAATCAATAACAGAAAAATGTGGGAAATCCATAAACAACAGGAGATTAAACTACACACTCCTATATAAACAAAGAATCAAAGGAGATTAGAAAATACTTTGAGATGAATGAAAATGAAGACATGCTAAAACTTATGAGGTACAGGTAAAGCAGTACTCAGAGGGAAATTTATAGCTGTAAACACCTACATTAAAAAAAGAAGA
>NW_012118310.1:852793-854676 GCF_000951035.1 Colobus angolensis palliatus
GGTTGCTGTGAGCTGAGATCGCGCCACTGCACTCCAGCCTGGGTGACAGAGCGAGACTCCATCTCAAATGAAAAGAAAAAAAAAAAAAGAAAGATTTGAAATAAAATCTTACTAGGATTTAATGAACTGATTAACAAATCCACCAACGTATCCTAGAGCTTGACTCTCCAGTCATAAGACTGAACAACTTCTACAGCAATCATTTTTACTCAGTAAAGACAAAGGTTTGAAGTTGTATTATCTGGAATGTTTCAAAGTTATTTATCCATGGAAACTTTTGGTAGAACATGCATGAGTCTCTTCTCAATGATTTCCTAAGTGAGGAAACAGAGATCACATAACAAGTTAGCCAAAAGTACAGCTTTAAAACACAGGCTTCTGAATTTGAATCTCATGTTTTTTTCTGTGACATAAATAACTAGTCTTATGAATTAAACTTTTTTGCAGCTTATCAGATTTACATGCTGCAAGCTACTAAATCTTTGGTTTACTACTGCCATTCTCTTTTCTAGATGTCCATATGAGGTTCCATGTACACATCAGGAATTAATTACAACCTATTTTACAAATCATTTCATAAATCAAGGATGAATCTTTATTCCTAAAATCACCAGGGACTTAGAGGAAACCATGAGATGTGCTCTGGGAGACCTGAAAACTCAAACCCTATATAGATAGTGGAACAGAGACCATATTATTCCTAGTCAAATGATCTAAGAAGGCAAAGCAGTGAAAAATCTGGATTATAAAAGCAAACAGGCTGGACGCAGTGGCTCACGCCTATAATCCCAGCATTTTGGGAGGCTGAGGCAGATGGATCACCTGAGGTTGGGAGTTTGAGACCAGCCTGATCAGAAGTTTGAGACCAGCCTGACTAACAAGGTGAAACCCCATCTCTACTAAAAACACAAACATTAGCTGGTCGTGGTGGCAGGCTCCTGTAGTCCCAGCTACTTGGGAGGCTGAGACAGGAGAACTGCTTAAACCCGCGAGGTGGAGGCTACAGTGAGCCAAGATCCTACCATTGCACTCCAGCCTGGGTGACAGAGAAAGACTCCGACTCAAAAAAAAAACAACAAGAAAAAGATAAAAAGTAAAAAACAGACCTTGATCGAAGTGTAAAATCTACCTCTTTCATTTTTTTTAATTTGAAATAATTATAGACCGTAAGAAGTTGCAAAGATAGTACAATACTCATATACCCTTCACCCAGTTTTCCCCAACGATGACATCTTATACAGCTGTATACAGTATCAGAACCAGGAAATTAGCATTGACACATTACAGTTAACTAAATGACAGATCGTATTCAGTTTGGGTTATTTCTTCTGTAACCCTGGGCAATTTAGTAACAGGCAGTGTCGCTGAGCCTCAGTTTATTCACCTGTAACATGAAGGTGATAAGAGGAGCTACTTCATAGTACTTATAAGAACTCAGTAAGACGGTGCTAGTACATTGCTTATAAAAGTAGCTGTCATACAGAACAAACGGCCAAATTATAATTATTAAAACTTCCGGGATTTCCAGTTTGCTCTGACACTTTCCCCGAGGTCCTTCCTAGTTCTCACTAACATAGAGATAGCATCTGCCACCATTTATAGTTTCATCCCAAAGTACAAAAACACTAGAAAAACAACAGAATGTAGCCCACTCTAAAGACTGAAAGGAAATATAACTCAAAATTTCTCTTCTCATGTGCATACACGTATTTTTTTTCTTAGTGTTTCCAACAGTGAAATGACTCAGGTGCTACTGACAATGCCCTTTGAGGCCTCTAGGAGAGAAAGGAGTGAACTAAATAAAATAGCTGGACCTTACACCAATATCTAAGAATAATCTTACACTTCAAATGGCTTTGTGTCCTTTTTTGTTGGGTTTTGGG
>NW_012118310.1:855071-857853 GCF_000951035.1 Colobus angolensis palliatus
CTTAAGTGATCTGCCCACCTCGGCCTCCCAACGTGCTGGGATTACAGGCATTGAGCCACCACGCCTGGCCTTCAATTAGATTTTCTGAATCAAACAGATTAAATGCAAGCCTGGATCTACCCTGTCACAGTTTCCAAACCTACTGGTGTCAACACTAAGGAAAGCAGGACTCTTTAAGAGCTGGGTTTTTTCACTGGTCTTAAATAGATCTCTGTTTGGATGTAATTTTTGTACATGCAAGAAGGAACTACATATAGAAATAGTTCCACACACAACCAAGGCCTTCCCATCTGGGCACTATCCCACAGTCCTGTTGAGCCTTGCCCTCAACCAGTTGTGTGAGTCCATCCATCCGCCATCTCTCTGGTTCTGGCACTGCATACATACATCAGTACTGAGAATGTTCCAGCACCTTCCCTCCTTCACAGCTATGTTTTAAGGATACAAATGTTTAATTTACAATGAGGAAAGAAGAACTCTGCTGGGGTTGCCCCTAACCCTAAAATTTGCATACTTTGAGAACAGGTGAATGGAAAACATTAACCTAAGGAATTTTTGCTATCTTTTTTTCTATTCTTCTTCTGTCATTTTGCAAATTAGCTGCATTTTCAAAACTTGCAAACCATAAACAGTGTGAAACACTAAAGTGTCTGCTGTTTCTATCAACAGACATCATTTGGAATCAGTTAAAAGGACAAATAATATGTCCACTAATCAGCCAAACAGCTAAAGTAGACATCTTTGGTCCATTTTAATACCCGGACTTCTCTTCTCCAAAAATCAAACAAAATAAGAATCATATTTGAAGCTAGGTATTGTGGCTCATGCCTGTAATCCCAGCAGTTTGGGAGGTCAAGGCGGAGATCACCTGAGGTCAGGAGTTCGAGACCAGACTGATCAACATGGCAAAACCCCCTCTCTACTAAAAGTATTAAAAAAATTAGCCGGGCGTAGTGGCATGCACCTGTAGTCCAGCTGCTTGGGAGGCTGAGGCACGAGAATCACTTGAACCGAGATCATGCCATTGCAGTCCAACCTGGGCTAAAGAGCAAGAGTCCATCTCAATTTTAAAAAAAAATCATATTTGGATCATTTCAGCTTTGACTTCAGATTAGGGCAGGCATCTTAAATGAAATGATTTCCAAGGACATTACTTAGTGCTAAGATCATAGGAAAATAATTTAACAAATACAGAACTAGATATATTTTATACCACATATATCAACTAGCTAGTTTATAAGCCTTGGTTTCCCAAGATTTATTTGTAATTGGATCAAAGAAAAGGTTTGGGGATACAGGGAAGCAACTTATTTTTCATCTTATAAAATATAACAAAAAAGGCTGGGTGTGGTGGCTCACGCCTGTAATGCCAGCACTTTGGGAGGCCGAGGCAGGCAGATCACCAAGTTAGGAGATCGAGATCATACTGGCCAACATGGTGAAACCCTGTCTCTACTAAAAATACCAAAATTAGCTGGGTGTGGTGGCACGTGCCTGTAGTCCCAGCTACTTGGGAGGCTGAGGCAGGAGAATCTCTTGAACCCAGGAGGTGGAGGCTGCAGTGAGCCGATATTGTGCCACTGCACTCCAGTCTCAGCGACAGATTGAGACTCTGTCTCAAATATATATGTATATATATGTATGTATATATACACAGACACATATATACACCATATGATCAAATCCTGGTTTCCTAACTGAATTGAAAAGATGCCTTTAGCTTTGTGGGCCACTATCCCTTGTCCAGTTCTAACTGCCTTTTTCTCAACATGAACGTATGTTTCCCTTAAAATTACTTCTTTTTTCCTACCCTGGTGTTATGCAAGATACCTGCTTATTTTGGTGATGAAAACAAAATACGAAGAGCCACCCAGAGTTCTCCATTCCAAAGAGAGGAGCTTCCCAAGAAAAGCAAAGTTCTACTGTTGTATTTCCTTTCAGCACTGCTGAGAGCAGGCGGCATTCTTCAGTGCAGAAATTCAGTGCAGATAGGGGAGCTGGTCCTGAAATACCTATTAGAACCGTGAACGGCAGGTGTGGGCAGGGACTATCTATAGGCTATAGGTTTGAAATCACTTAGTTTTTGTTGAAAAAAAAAAAAGAGGAGCGAGGTGGTTAAGTAGGTCCAATACGCAATGAGAAAAAGTGCTTTTCAAGCACAAAATATAAGGAAAGGAGAGGCTTGGCATTTCAGAGAGAGCCGAAGAAAAACTAAACTCTCAGACTGAGAAGGCAAACTTTGACTTTATTTCTATGATCAAAATCCTCACAAAAATGGCCATAGGCCTAGGTGAAAGCTTTAAAAATTTGGGAGGGGCTAGCATGCTTATGTAAGAAAAACAAAGAGCAGGGTGCATATAGGATATTGGTTTCAATGAGGAAGGGCAAACGCCAAGAACAGTATAAGAATTAAGTACTCACATAATAGATCACTGTGAGCAAAGCTCTCCTGCAGATGTTGGAGTTGGTGAGCTAAGCCTCACACTTGGAAAGGTTGTGTGACTGGAGCCATGATATATAAAGTAAGACCCAAACGCCAAAGTTTTGATTTAGCCAAGCAAACGTGGCTGTTTTTGTTGGGTGGAAGAGGCATTTTTTTCACCGAGCAAAGAATTACGGTAAACATCTGCTAACCATGACCACAGAAAAGGTGGCTGTTTTCATCCAAGGTTATTTTAAAGGAATAAATTTAATTAATACAACCACACAGTAATAGTATCCAACCTTATAATAAGTTGGCTTGCTTCTATCCACAGACCTATTCATTAAGAAAGCACTTAAT
>NW_012118310.1:859819-860284 GCF_000951035.1 Colobus angolensis palliatus
AGAGGTTGCAGTAGGCGGAGATCGTGTCACTGCACTCCAGCCCGGCAACAAGAGCAAAACTCTGTCTCAAAAAAAAAAAAAAAAAAAAACAGAGTTGTCGCTCCTTATACACAGGGATACATTCCAAGAACCCCAGTGGATGCCCAAAACCACAGTTAGTACTGAAACCTATGCACATTATGTTTATTCCTATACATGCATAGCTGTGAAAAAGTTTAATTTATAAATTAGCCACAGTAAGAGGTTAATGATAATGAATAACAGGACAATTTTAACAATGCTGTAATAGAAGTTATGTGAATGTGGTCTCTCTCTCTCTAACTATTTTCTTGTACTGCACTCACTTATTTTCAGACCATCATTGACTGCGGGTAACTGAAATCACAGAAAGTAAAATCATGGATAAGGGGAAACTACTGTATTTTCTCTCTTTGATTTATCTATTTCCCATAGAACTAGAACACA
>NW_012118310.1:860761-863094 GCF_000951035.1 Colobus angolensis palliatus
TGATGATGAACCATTAGACAAGAGACCGGACTACAGAGGCTGCAGTCTATTTAATAACCATCAATGCCTTCAGCTATAAAAACAAAGCCAGCCTAATGTAGCCCACTAATTCTGCCCCAACACAGTCAAGTTTCATTTTTATAAGTAACTCCAACATCAGAGGCCACTGTGGTCAGAACTGGAATATAACAATGTGCCACTACACTAAATTATGCCTAAATAAAAATGCAATGCATCCACCATATTTGTATAATCAAGGTATTAAATCAGCTATAATTTCCAAGCCTTAAAAGAAAATTCCAAGCTTTTATGTATATTCCTAGTGAAAGATAACATGATGAATGTCATAATAAAAAAAAGTAGGAGGAAATAATTTTTTATCCTTTTTAAATTTTCCTCATGAAATGCATCATTTTAACATAATGCACTTCAACATAGCTACCCATAAATGTAAATTTGTTTTGATAAAATGAAGAGCCTTTTAATCCAAATTGCAGTGATGCTTCTACACTGATCTGTTATAACTTAGTAATCAGAGTTAACAGACTGCCTAATTAATCAAGTCATCATTTGCCAAGATCCAAATATGGGATGAATTGTGGGCCAAGGAGAAAATATGATGGACATGAAAATTATTAATTCAGAGAAGCACTGAAAGCATGTGAAATTAAAGTTTTCTGCTAAATCTCACCATCTTTAATATCTTTAATTTTTAAGGTGTAAGTAACATGCAAAAATAAAAAATATATTCCATCCAGGGTACATGGAAAAACATTTATATCAACTAGCAAAATGGACGTAACTAAATTTTAAGCCTTTGACAACCGATGAGGTATAAAAATCATAGATACCCTTTGATAACAAGTAATATCGATTGAGGGCTTACCAGGTGATAGAACCATATTTGGTGTTTCACATGCTCCAGATATTTATTCCCTATATCCCTAACCCTTTGGGAGGTACTATTTTTATCCTCAGGCACCAGATGAGAAAACTGGGGTTCAAAATATTCCATTGCCCCCAAGAATGTATGAATAAACAAATAATATCCAATCCTTTCAAAATTGTTAGGGAAGTGATTGCTAAAATTCTGTAATTTAACTCACTGACATTTTTCCCAAGGAGGTTTCATCCATTCACTTATTATACATTATTAAGAAATAGGAGGGCCGGGCGCGGTGGCTTAAGCCTGTAATCCCAGCACTTTGGGAGGCCGAGACGGGCAGATCACGAGGTCAGGAGATCGAGACCATCCTGGCTAACACAGTGAAACCCCGTCTCTACTAAAAAATACAAAAAACTAGCCGGGCGAGGTGGCAGGCGCCTGTAGTCCCAGCTACTCGGGAGGCTGAGGCAGGAGAATGGCGTAAACCCAGGAGGCGCAGCTTGCAGTGAGCTGAGGTCAGGCCACTGCACTCCAGACTGGGCGAGAGAGCGAGACTCCGTCTCAAAAAAAAAAGAAATAGGAGATGGGGTGACTTGGAAGATGTCAGATGGCTCACCTGTACAAAAATGTTTCATCATTAGGATATTATTTCCACCACTTACATTTTTTACGTGACCTAAAAGACATATGCATTTTGACTGGGCTAAGTTATTTTATAAGCCCATTTTCCTGGGTCATTCGAAACCAAGTCTGAGTGTAATATAGGGTTTAATCCTACTAAGTCCACCAATAAGACCATCTTTCCCTTGGCTACTTGGCAACTCCTATTCATCCTCTGAGGCATCATTCCTGCTATGAGGCCTTCCAATCTCCTTTCTCCAATTCCCTCCCCAATCAAAACACACAATCCACCAGTATTCTTGTAGCTTCTCTATCACCATATTATAATTGACTTTTCTGTCTACCTTGCACATATAAGTATGTTAAAATCAAGCATCTTGCCTTAGGACCACAAACTGTGGCAGATGGTAGGTGGATGGTTGGAGAAAAGAATGAATAGAAGGAAGGCAGGCAATGAATGAACTCTAGACTCTTCGAGGACAGAGGCATGGTAGCATTTCTGAGGCACAGCCCACTTTCAAGGTAGTAAATGTCATTGAAAATGTCAAGCATTAGGCAGACAACTTTCTGGGAAAACTCCCATAGATGACATTCAGTTGTGGGTTAGCAGAACCACATGGTATTTAAAGGTTCCTTCCACCCTATAATTCTATGTATTTGCTGTGTATCAAGTATCGTACCTGACGTGGTACATAAACATGGTTCACTTTCCCAGAATTCTGTCCCTTTCCTCTGAATCCAGCACTCTTTTCACCTACTTCCCATTGTTTTGTGTAGGTCAAAGGCCATCCATGCCTTTAGAGATGGACACATGACCCATCCTAGG
>NW_012118310.1:867979-872570 GCF_000951035.1 Colobus angolensis palliatus
TGGGCGACAGAGCGAGACACCATCTTAAAACAACAACAACAACAACAACAAAACAGGGTATGATGGGAAGGAGTTTCTAGGTTCAAATCCTAGCTTTGCTCCATATAAGCAGAGGGTTCTGGGTGAGTCATTTAACTCACTATTCTTCAGCTTCCTCATCTGTAAAATGAATTTTTAGAATGATGATTACTTCAGAGTTATTGTGAGTTAATAAACATCAAAGGCTTAGAATCATGTCTGGCACATAGACAGTAAAGGTAGCTATTATGGAGTAGACCTTTCACAAGCTCCACTGTTTCTCTTAAACAACTGCTGTTTATTGAGATTTTTTAGGATTAGATATTTCATGAGTTTAGAAAATTCTACTTCCACCTCTCCCTACTTTTTATTATGCAGAATATTGGTGATAGCATGAAATGCAAGTTCCTCTAGGTACATACATGTAGATAAACCTAAGAAGGTCTAAGCAGCAATTATTCTAGGAGTAGAATCCCAAAGAAACTGCCATGTTTAGGAAGTGAGTCAGGAGTGGGAGACTATTTTGTGTTTCCATTAATGAATGACTGGGGACAGACGTGGACAAAGACAGGACACAGGTTCTCCTGGTTGGAATATCCAGGGCAAAACCTTTACTGATCCCCTGGGAAAGCTGGCATTGAGAAATTCAGCCCCAGAGCATCTTAACCAGAGTCACCTGGCACTGAGAAACTGCTGAACCAAACTGGACTCAAGACAATGCAGCAAAATTTCAAAACATTAAAGAAAAAACCCTCAGAAAGCTCCTAATCTTCCCCGCTACTCCTCAGGCACCAGGGTATTGAGAAGAGGGCAGCACAAGACCCTCAAGTATCCCATGTAAACTGCCTGATCAAGTCTCATATTACACAGATATGTTTCCCCTTTCATGAATTATTATTTTAGTTTCTGAAGTGATATTTGGCAACAGGGGTGTTATATATTTTTAGAGATGCAAAAAATCTGGGTGTTAGCCACTCTGAGGGTTATCATGAGTCTAACCAATGCATTTTTCTGATTTATTCACTTAGTTTGATTGAAACTTACTGGATTTCACCTTTTCCTTTCCTAAAAGGATATTAGTAACCATGTTTGATGCCTTAAACTATATTTTAATCATGTCCTTTTATTTTTAGGTTGCAAGAGCACACGTTATGAATTAATAAAAGAAATGGCTATTTTAATTTCCTAGATTACCCCAGTTACTCCATAAGTCGTATAAATAAGAGTATATGATTTCATAGATTTCATTCTTTTCCACCAGAAAGTCATGTGATACAGAGTGAGACAGGTCCCTCTCTCTGCTTCAACTTTTACATAAAAAATTCACAATGAACAACAAATGTCAACCACTGACATGGTGGAATAACATAGCAAAAATAATAGATCACCTTCAAGCAGGTGGAAGAAATCGGTGTTAACAATGAAAGATATTTCTATCTAACTCCTTTCAGACTACATAGACTTTGGTTTTCTATCAAAAGAGAAGTTATGTGAATTTTCAGGACAGATGATATCAAGTATATATTTAAAAAAAAAAAAAAAGAGAAGAGAATAGGGCTGGGAGCGGTGGCTCACACCTGTAATCCCAGCACTTTGGGAGGCTGAGATGTGTGGATCACAAGGGCAGGAGTTCAAAACCAGCTTGGCCAGCAAGGCAAAACCCCGCCTCTACTAAAAATACAAAGAGTAGCCGGGCCTGTAGTGCCAGCTACTAGGGAGGCTGAGGCAGCAGAATCGCTTGAACCCAGGAGCGGAGGTCATGGTGAGCTGAGATGGCACCACTGCGCTCCAGCCTGGATGACAGAGCAAGACTCCAACTCCAGAAAAAACAAAAAAAAAAAAAAAAAAGAGAGAGAGACAGAGAGAGAGAGAGAAGAGAATTTACAGGAAATTTAAGATGCCCTCTATTGCAAGGCAGGAGATCAAACCAGCTCTGATTAACTTAAAGGCAAAACATATCCCCAGCAAGAAGACATACAGACACTGCAGCACCCCAAACTCTCAATTTCCGTGGTTTTCTGGATATGGGTCAGGCTCCAAACACTGAGTCACTGCAGCACTTGAGGTTTCTAGCATGTGTTACCTGAGACAGGTCACGAATATCCAACAGTCAATGCATCAACAACAAATATAAAACAGACTATCTCACTCCTTGCTTATTTTGTACTTTTTGAAGTTAATTCAGCACATGAAACATGAGCAAATATAATCGGGAATCAAGGTTCTTTGCCATCTTTGCCACCTCTAAAATGAACATCACAAGAAATCACAAGATGAGTTTTATCAGTGGAGGTCCCCAGAGCCTTTGCTGACACCCTTAAATCAACAGCACCGTTATTCTCATCCAGATCCTGTGCAAAGTGCTTTCTACATACCATCTAATTTAATCCTCACAATAGCTCAGTGGCTAGGTGATGCTATTACCCCTGCCCTAGGGAAGTAAACTGAGTCTTAGAGGGAGAAAATAATCTGTCCAGAAAAAGAGCCAATGAATGAGAGTGTTGGGGTTTGGGCTTGGATCCCAACGTCCTTAATCAATTTGTATGACCCACCATATCCTTCAGGCTCAAATGGCACATGATTCTGTCTTCATGGGGAAGATAATGTATAACCCCTTCTGGATGGGACACGCAGAGTATGCGGTACATAGTGGGAACTTTCCAGAGAAAACCCAAGATCTGTATTCTATTCCTACAATAAAGGTGACGTGTGTAACTTTGTTCCTTCTCTTACTCCCTCAACTGGATACAGTCCTCGTCCTCGTAGGTGCCATAAAAATACAGAAATTCACAGGAAAATCCCCAGACTTTGACTGATTCAACAAATACTGACAGCATGCATACCTACCACATGTTAGGCACTGCTAGCCATGGAGAAGCCACACTGAATAAGACCTACTTCTTCCTTATTACCTGATAAAAAGGTGAATTCATGAAGGGACAGGGCTGTAACATATGGAACAAACAAGAGGTTTGGATCAAGAAAAATAATAAAGGGGATGTCCTCTTTCATGTGGGTGGTCAGCAAAGGCATGTCCAAGGGGTTGATTTTTAAACTGAACACTAAGGGATGAGAAGGACTGAAGGTATCCCGTAGTTTGGAGGCAAGGGAGTTTTTATGGCATCTGAGAACAGTAATGGGGTTTAAATAAAATATTGGAAACTACGTGACAAAAGCTCAAAGTTTCCAAGAGTCTTTTGAACAAGCAAGATCTTCAAGCCACCATCTCCACATAGTGAACATGACGGAAGCAAAGCCTGTGTCAGGCAGATCCCTGATAAGTACTACTATAGGCTGGGGTCTGTCCCCCCAAAACCATCAATTCTGTGATATGGTGTCAAGGTCAATGAATTAGCGCTGCAGGTTTATTATTATAGGTGGTGTGACTCTTACCGGTCTCACAGAACAGGGCTCAAAAACTCAAGGGACAGCCAGGGTCACATGGTTGGCACTGTTTTTCAGTCTGGGTACAAGTCACCAACTGAGTCATCCATGAGTACTGCTGACATTCTTTGCCACGGACCTGTGGCAGCTTCTGTGTGCAGATGACACAGTTCTTTGAGGGCCATTCCCAAGAAGATCTGTGGGGGACCAGGACCTGCTTTGCCGAGTCAGCACAGAGGCAGGGATGGGGGATGAGGTGGCAGAAGATTGATATCATGTAGCATCAGCCTGCACGAGCGAAACCCTACGGTTGCAGATTATCATCAGTAATATCAACTTGAAAGCAGTTAGTGAATTCTGCTTGCAAGGCAGGCCCATCGTCTGACTAAGTTAAAAAAAAAAAAAAAAAGGAATAAAAAAAGAACTGCATGCTTCTCAGGGGAAATCCTCAAAACAGGACCCAGAGACCTAAGCTCTGCTAACAGGGCTACAGCAGCTGTATACATAGCTGCACGTGTCCTTGAAGATGTGCATGAGGACAAGCTCCCAAGGCTCTACTTGCATTTACAAGGGAATACCAGGTGAGGAGCAATGAACTGTGAAACATGCATCATCTATCAGTAAAACAACAACCAGTGAACCAGCAACCGGATGGTAGAAGCTTGTCAGAGACAGATATTTCCACTGTATCACCTGGGGTGCCTAGCACAATGCTGGCATTTATGATGCACCAGGATCTGTGCTAAGCTCTTTACAAGCATTACCTCTCTAACTCTTTGTAGTGAGCTGGCTTCCATTTTTATCCCCTTTTCCAGATAAGGAGGCCATGGCACAGAAAGGTTAAGTAACTTGCCCAGGGTTGTTCAGCCAGGAAGTGGAAAAGGTGGAATCTGAGTCTAAGCCGATCTAACTTCAAAGCAGAAACTCTTAACCATGCTGTTACCCTGTATCCATAGCAGGCATCCAATGAGTGTCTGTGAATGCATCCATTACCCTAAGTTTTATGACTACTCATCACAGGCCAGTATAGGCAGAGAATGTATTATTAATACAAAGCATAGGGAAGTCTCATTCTATTTACTTTATGGTATAAAAAGTTTCAGAAGAATCGTGGCCGGGCACGGTGGCTCAAGCCTGTAATCCCAGCACTTTGGGAGGCCGAGACGGGTGGATCACGAGGTCAGGAGAT
>NW_012118310.1:879865-880325 GCF_000951035.1 Colobus angolensis palliatus
GTAAAATTCAAACAAGGCACAGTCAACAAAAGGCATTCATAGAAAATAAATAAAAATTAAACATGTAAGCAAAATTGACATCATGATTTCGTGTAAGTAACCACAATGGTTGCTCAGTAAGCATTCACCTTTTCTTAGTACTAGAACACAGAATTTACCTGGGACATCAAATTGTTCAAGTCGAAGGATTGCATTTCCCAGATACCCTTATAGTTAGGGGTGGCTAATAGGATATAAGCAGGCATCATTGGGTAAGGCTGCAGAGAAAGTACTTTAAAAAGGCCTGCCTCAGCCGGGAAAACTACTCTTTGTCTCTTCCTTTCAGGATGTAGAGGCAATGGCTTGAGAGCCAGTAGCCACCATGTGACCTTGAAGACGAAGGAACGCACTTGAATAAGCAGAGCAGAAAGAAGACACGAACTGCTCTTCCTGGATTTTTTTTTTTTCTTTTTTTTTTTTT
>NW_012118310.1:880375-881454 GCF_000951035.1 Colobus angolensis palliatus
TCAGCCTGTCTCAATGCACCCAGTAGAAGAGACAGGAGGAAATAAGTACATACATGGACACAGGCACCCCCCTAGCAAAACATACAGGCTCTCTCCTGCCAGCCAAACAGAAAATCTTACTTGCCACAGTTAGCAACTCTTTTTTTTCAGTTGCATTTCAAATGCAGAAGGAGATTGTGACACAGCCTTCTCATGGAAACAATCACTCTGTTCATATGCTGAGACTGCAAAGCTTTCATCGCTTGGTTAGGTTATTAGTAGAATATTTACCAAATCCAATTCCAAGTAAGTTGAAGTTGCTGACAGATAAGTCAACTCATCCTCAAGCACTTTCAGAAAGTTTTTGTGAATAGCTGTCAGTAGCAAGGTTTCACATGCCAGGTCTTTTTTGCATAGATCCTTGAGATAATAATGCCATGTATATGGCCCTCAAGATTAAATAAAGGACTCTCACTAATACAGAAAAAAATGGAGCTACAGAATGGGTAGAAAGCCTGAGCTTTCGGGGCACGTACATGTGTGTCTGTGTGCAGTGTTCTCTTTCAATAGTAAATTCAGGCAACACTTTGTGAATTTACATGTTTTTAACCTACTCAGATGGAGAAGTTGAAACTAAAAAGGAGATGCATGAAGTTTTACGATTTGAATAGTCACCTGTCTCTGGAAAGTATGTGGGTTGTCTGCGAACCAGAACTCAGAAGAGAGTTAAGAGATGGTGTTCCCAGTGGGTGTCTCTTCTAGATATGAGATAAACTCAGGCCAGATTTGTCCACACTATGTTTCCTAGGTATCTGGTTTCTACTGTGCATAAAGTGCCAAATATATCATGACTTCAGAATCTTCATTCTTACATGAGTTTAATGTGCTGTGTGGGCATTTTCCCTCTTGAGCAAGGGAGCTTAAGAGTATGATAAGAATGCATCAAAAATGTTTTTAAGATAATTTCAGTTGGTAAAGGCTGTAATCGTTCAAACTTAATTGGTGAACTCATTAATGAGCAACTGCCACTAAAAGAAAGACGACCATTGTCATCGACTTATCAGAGCAATGAGATAATGAAGTTAATTATATTGTTTTCA
>NW_012118310.1:882331-884599 GCF_000951035.1 Colobus angolensis palliatus
TGTGATCTCGGCTCACTGCAACCTCCACCTCCCGGGTTCAAGCGATTCTCCTGCCTCAGCCTCCCGAGCACCTGGGACTACAGGTGCCCACCACAACGCCTGGCTAATTTTTTGTATTTTTAGTAGAGGCGGGATTTCGTCATGTTAGCCAGGATGTTGTGGATCTCCTGAACTTGTGATCCACCTGCCTCAGCCTCCCAAAGTGCCAGGATTACAGGCATGAGTCACCATACCCAGACCTATTGTTTACTTTTTTGAGACAGGGTCTCACTCTGTTGCTCAGGCTGCATTGCAGTAGCATGATCTCTGCTCTTTGCAGCCTCAACTTCCCAAGCTCAAGCCATCCTTCCACCTCAGGCCTCCCGAGTAGCTGAGACTGCAGGCAGGTGTCACTATGTTGGGCTAATTTTTGTAGAGACAGTGTTTCACTGTGCTGCCAGGCTGGTCTCAAACTCCTGGACTCAAGCAATTCGCCTGCCTTTGTCTCCCAAAGTGTTGGGACTACAGGCATGAACCACCATGCCTGGCCTGGAGGAAGATATTTAAAGTTAGTTTTTTCCAGGAAATGACCAAAATTTGCTTATATGTGTTTTTTGAACCTTACAAAAGTTTGATCTTTGATTAGTCTATAATATGATCTTCACAAACATTAATAAATGCTGTTGTATTTTTCTGAAAACTACTGTAAAACTATACTGCTGAGGATGTTTTAAAAAGTGTTTTTTAATATCCTCTTTTATGTCTTGTTTCTAATCTACTAAACCTTGCAATCCAGTTCTTTGTACTTTAAATTAAATTTCTATTTTAGTATGATAAATTTTGTCCTTCATTTTAGGGTGATTATAATTCTAAAATATTCATATAATCATGATTTAAAATGAATAACTCAAAAAAAGGTGGGCTTAGATCTATTAAAGGTGTTAAAAAATTGAAAATGCTTCTGATATAGTTCATTGTAAAATATGCAATTCGAAATAAGTAACAGTGGTAGTATTTCAGCAGATGTTCTATCTGCCATCACGGATAAAGAATTCTACTCAATATTGTGTACAACTTCTGATTTTATAAAATAGCAAAATAAATATGAGTTCATGTAGATCACTTTGGGAAGGAAAATGTCATTGCATGCAACATTTCTTAAGTATGTATTCCTAAACCTACTCACTCTGACATAGATCTGTAATTTTAGAACGCCAAAATGCCTAAATGGCACACAACATGTGGGAAGCAGATTCAGAGTACAGGCTAATTTTTAAAATATATTTAAACAAGTATGTAGATAAATTGTTCCAAACCAGCATGACTGTCTCTGAATGCTGTCCTTCCCAGGGGACTTGTTGGAGACAGGTTCTCAGACTATCAGCACCTCTGGGCAATTTATGTATGGTAAGCATTTGTCCTCCATAATAATACAAGAAAATGTGGTCAGTGTGTGGCAGAGACTGGCTAAACGTTCATCAAATCCATTTCTTTCTCCTGAACACACAGCTGGAATGCATTTCCCAGCATCCCTTGTAGTTAGGTGGGGCCTGATGACTGAGTTCTAACCAAACAGATGGAAGTGGGTATACACTACTTTCATTCAGATCCTGAAGCCTCTGGCACCATGCTTAATGACTGCTTTCTTCCCTGGACTGTGGGCCCAGAGATCCAGTGAAGAACTCCTGCTTCCTGGGGATAGTGGAGTCACTGGATGGAATTTGCCTGGGTCCCTGAAAGACCACATGGAGCAGAGCCACCACCACTCCTGTCCCCCCTCAACCAGCACTAGACTGTGAGGTGCTCATGAATTAAACTGCACTGAGTTAAGCTCCCGAGCAGCTGGGACTACAGGCGCGTGCTGCCACGCCCGGCTAATTTCAAAAATTTCAAATTTTGGAATGTTGGTTACAGCTGCTAGTATCTCTTACCCAAATACACAGACCTTTCCAATTTCTCCCTGGTTTTCACTTGGGTCTCCAGGTAACCGTAAGCAAGCAGAAGCTGTGTCAATTTGGAAAATTTTCTGAAAATATTTCATAGTTATGATTATTTGCTCCTCTAACACAGCTAAGGGTAGTAAAAGGAAAGGGAACCAACAGCTAATGTATTCCCAAAATGTGTCAGGCAGGGCTTTCCTTACTTAACCTTCACGTAGCCCATTAAGGAAGTTTGATTCCTGTTTTACAGATGAGAATACTGAGCTTCTAAGAAGTGAAATAAAACCAAATGCCACAGAATATTGATCCAGTTGACAGTTTCCTAGTTGAATGCCTTTTATTGTTGTTG
>NW_012118311.1:0-491 GCF_000951035.1 Colobus angolensis palliatus
TGGTTGGTAGGCTATTAATTATTGCCTCAATTCAGAGCCTGTTATTGGTTATCTGTGTTATTCAGAGATTCAACTTCTTCCTGGTTTAGACTTGGGAGGGTGTATGTATCCAGGAATTTATCCATTTCTTCTAGATTTTCTAGTTTCTAGTTTATTTGTGTAGAGGTGTTTATAGTATTCTCTGATGGTAGTTTGTATTTCTGTGGAATTGGTGGTGACATCCCCTTTATCATTCTTTATTCTGTCTATTTGATTCTTCTCTCTTTACTTCTTTATTAGTCTGGCTAGTAATCTATCTATTTTGTTGATCTTTTCAAAAAACCAGCTCCTGGATTCATTGATATTTTGAAGGATTTTTGTGTTTCTATCTCCTTCAGTTCTGCTCTGATCTTAGTTATTTATTGCCTTCTGCTTCCTTTCTGTTTGTTAGTTTTCCTTCTAACAGTCAGGACCCTCAGCTGCAGGTCTGTTGGAGTTTGCTGGAGGTCCAC
>NW_012118311.1:5231-6711 GCF_000951035.1 Colobus angolensis palliatus
CTTCATGTTTGAAGAATATTTTTGCTGGATATACTCTTCTAGGTTATAAGTTTTTCCCCTTCAGCACTTTAAATATGTCATGCCACTCTCTCCTGGCCTATAAGGTTTCCACTAAAAAGTCTGCTGCCAGGCACATTAGTGCTCCTTTGAATGTTGTTTCTTTTCTCTTGCTGCTTTTAGGATCCTTTCTTTATCATTGACCTTTGGAACTTTATTAAATGTCTTGAAGTAATCTTCTTTGGGTTAAATCTGCTTGGTGTTCTATAACCTTCCTGCACTTAGGAATTTTTATCTTTCTCTAGCTTTGGGAAGTTCTCTGTTACTATCTCTTTGAATAAACTTTCTACCCCATCTCTCTTTTTGCCTCCTCTTTAAGGCCATTAACCTTTAGATTTTCCCTTTTGAGGTTATTTTATAAATCTTGTAGGTGTGCTTTATTCTGTTTTTTTTTTTAATCTCTTCTGATTGTGTATTTTCAAATAGCCTGTCTTCAAGCTACTAATTCTTTTTTCAGCTTGATCAATTCTGCTGGTAACAGACTCTAATGCATTCTTCAGTATGTCAATTGCATTTTTAAACTCCAGAATTTCTGCTTGATTCTTTTTAGTTATTTCAATCTCTTTATTATGTTTATCTGATAGGATTCTGAATTTCTTCTCTGTTTATCTTGAATTTCTTGGAGTTTCCCCAACACAGATCATTTGAATTCTCTGTTTGAAAGGTCACATAACTCTGTTTCTTCAAGATTGGTCCCTGGTGCCTTATTTAGTTTATTTGATAAGGTCATGTTTTCCTGGATGGTCTTGATGCTTGTGGGTGTTTGTTGGTGTCTGGGCATTGAAGAGTTAAGTATTTATTGTAGCCTTAGCAGCCTGGGCTTATTTGTGCCCATCCTTCTTTTGAAGTATTTGAAGAGACTTGAGAGTGCTGTAATCTAAGTTTTTGGTCTCTGTAACTGCATCTGCATCAGTGGGCACACTAAGCCCAAGAACGGTGGTTCTTAAAGACTTATAGAGGTACTACCTTGGTGATCTTAGATGAGATCTGGAAGACTTCTCTGTATTACAAAGCAGAGACTCTTTTTATCTGTTCCCTTACTTTCTCCCAAATAGAATCTCTCTCTCTCTGTGCTGAGCTGCCTGCAGCTGGGGGAGAGTTGAAAGAAGCTCCCCTGTGGTCAGCTCCACTGAGACTTCACTGGGGCAGACTTGAAGCCAGAACAGTAATGGGTCTTGCCCAAGGCTCCCGGTAACCACTGCCTGGCTGCTGCCTATGCTCACTCAAGGCTCTAGGGCTCTACAGTCAGCAGATAGAAAAGGCAGCCAAGCTTTTGCCCTCTCTTCAGGACGCAAGATCCCCCTGGCCCTGGGCAGATCCAGAGATGCTGAGTGGGAGCCAGGGCCTGGAGTAGGAAACCTTAGGAATTTACTTGGTAGTCTATTCTACTGTGGGTGAGCTGGCACCCAAGCCACAAGACAAA
>NW_012118312.1:0-5046 GCF_000951035.1 Colobus angolensis palliatus
AGGTGGAGGCTGCAGTGAGCTGAGATCATGCCACTGTACTCCAGCCTAGGTGACAGAGTGAGACTCCATCTCAAAAAAATAAAAGAAAAGTTTCTAGGCTGGGCGCTGTGGCTCATGCCTGTAGTCCCAACACTTTGGGAGGCCAAAGTGGACGGATCACGAGGTCAGGAGATCGAGACCATCCTGGCAAACATGGTGAAACTCCGTCTCTACTAAAAATACAAAAAATTAGCTGGGCATGGTGGCGGGCATCTGTAGTCCCAACTACTTGGGAGGCTGAGGCAGGAGAATGGCGCAAACCCCGGAGGCAGAGTTTGCAGTGTGCAGAGATCATGCCACTGCACTCCAGCCTGGGCGACAGAGCGAGACTCTGTCTCAAAAAAATAAAAGAAAAGTTTCTAGGCTGGGCGCTGTGGCTCATGCCTGTAGTCCCAACACTTTGGGAGGCCAAAGTGGACGGATCACGAGGTCAGGAGATCGAGACCATCCTGGCAAACATGGTGAAACTCCGTCTCTACTAAAAATACAAAAAATTAGCTGGGCATGGTGGCGGGCATCTGTAGTCCCAACTACTTGGGAGGCTGAGGCAGGAGAATGGCGCAAACCCCGGAGGCAGAGTTTGCAGTGTGCAGAGATCATGCCACTGCACTCCAGCCTGGGCGACAGAGCGAGACTCTGTCTCAAAAAAAAAAAAAAAAAATTAGATCCATCTAATGTAATCTTTTTATTTGCTCTCAGCAAAAGCAAGTGTTTGTGCCAGGTCTGTTTGCAGCTGTTTTTCAAAAGGTGTGTCTACCTTAGGTGACTCATGAGTCTATGTAGCCTGACTGGCAAAATGAATTGGGTGCTTCTGGTTCTCTGTGTTGTACTTGGATATCTCTGAAGGAGGTGGGATTCTAGGGAGGGCCTGGTAATCACTTTTTCTAGTCATAACAACTGACTTATCTTTCATTTTTTTCAACCCTCCTCTATGAGGGAAACCAGAACTTGTGCAGTAGGAGAGTTGGAGGGGCCTCACTGATGCTGATAGGCCTGGGTGTGGTTACAGGGGAGCTTCAGGGCTGGTACCAGCCCACTGCTGACAGTCAAATGCAAGAACAGAGAATTAGATCATACTCAACCAAGTCCTGGGAACAAGACACAAAGCCCAAAGGATTTCAAGCCAGCTAGACACCAAAATGGAACAAGGAGTCAGAGCCCAGTGGAAACAAAGGTGGATGATCTAAGAAAGCAGTTGTCAATGGGATGGGCATGCCCAAGACTCACTTGTATTGGCCTCTGACCTGTGTGTGTGGGTCTATTTAGAGTAAACACTGGTCCCAGGTGGACAATTCCAGCAACCACTCTAGGATTAGGTCATCCAATGTGCAATGAACCATAGGCTTGGGGGTGGACCTGGTTTATGTACACAGAGGCAAAGAGGAGGGCAGCAGATTAAGCAAACACATTCTTACACAGATTCCCAGCCCAAGGAAGCTCTCTTCTCCTTTTTTTGGCCATGGAAACCACACAGACATGAAATGGAACACGACTCACCAGTATTCCCACTCCATGTCAATTTATGTTAAAGCAACAGGGAATTTCATACATCTTTATTTATCCAAACATTTGGCTAATGTGGGTGATGATAAGAAGCATTATTTGGGCACTCTGTGCAGGCTTGCCATGACACAAATAGACCCAAAGCGTTTTGTCCTAATAGCTGTCTGGCACTCACTAATCAAGGCAGTTGAATAAACAGTGCTTCTTTCTGATGCTGTATCAGGCATGGTGTCTGGTGTCTGTCTTTTCTCTCAAAGACTTTTTTTTCCTAAGTAAGTATAGTATAAAGATGATTATTGAATCAACAAGCCTAGGGACTTCACACTGTTTTCTTGCAGAGAACCAAGTAGAGAAGGAGGCAGCAGGTTGACCCAAACAGTGATCAGAATTATGCTGGGGGTTGGGAGAAATGGGTTTGACCACTAAAGGAAAGTCAAAGTGAACTAGTGGGAGGTGGAGGAGGAACTTGCCCAGCAAGCTCTCACTTCCCTTCTGGGAAGCTAAATCCTGCAGCCCAAAGCTGAGGTCTCTTTGTTTTACCCTTGACTGTAGAGCTAGCTATTTGATAAGTTGAATCAGAGAGGTTAGACCCTATTTGGAAGGCAAGCTTTTTGCATTGCCTAGATATTGAAAGATATTCCTTTGTGTTTGTGGGAATGTGCAATGGATAATGCAATAGAGGCCATGGCCAACTCCTTCCCTGTCAGCTATGGGGAAATGTGGGTGGTGAGTGATTCAACAGAAGCCCACCACTCTCCTCCTTTCTTCTAAAAGCAGGATGTGGCACAGGTAGCAAGAAAAAATTCTTGATCTCATCAAGAATTGGCAACAGTGGCCAGGCATGATGACCCACACCTATAATCCCAGGACTTTGGGAGGCCGAGGAGGGCAGATCACCTGAGGTCAGGAGTTCCAGATCAGCCTGGCCAACATGGCGAAACATCGTCTCTACTAAAAATACAAAAATTAGTCGGGTGTGGTGGTGGATGCCTGTAATCCCAGCTACTTAGGAGGCTGAGGCAGGAGAATCAGTTGAACCTGGGAGGCAGAGGTTGCAGTGAGCCGAGATCATTCCAGTGCACTCCAGCCTAGATGACAGAGTGAGACTCCATCTCAAAAAAAAAAAAAAAAAAAAAAAGAAAGTAGCCCTGGGGACCACTCTAGGGGAGTTTAACTTTATCTCCACTGTTTTAAGAGACATGAAGGGTCTTAGATTGGGGTGGGAGTGTGTGTTTCATGAAGATCCCTTGCGAAGCCATATGGAAGAGGAACAGGTGGGAAACATCTGTTCCTGGAGGCAGAGCCTTGGATTCCCTGGGGAATAGCAGGAGCGGGGAAGTCGGCAGAAAAAACAGAGGACATCACTGAAGACCAAGTCTATCCAGTGTCATTAAAGGCCTTTTGTGTCCCAGGTACTATGTTAAGTGCTCTTCATGCATTGCCCCAAATTATCCTCACACCAACATCAGGAAGTGACTATCAGTTATCTTCATTTACAGAGTAAAGCCGAGGCTGTGTGTCATACACCTGTAATTGTTGGAGCAGGGATTTGAACTCATCCCTAAATTAACTCCAGAACCTGTGAAGTTAACCTCTCTGTTAAATTGGCTTTTGTTGAGGATTGGCCTCATCCAGAATACAGAACAAAGCCTTTTTCTAAGACACAGGGACCCTTCAGACTGGGCAGTTCAATTTTTTTTTTTTTTTTTTTTTTTTAGTATTTATCCATTTGTTCTCTGTCTTTTTAAAAACACACAACCACTTCTTTTTTTTTTTTTTTTTTTTTTTTTTTTAGTTACATAGTAATAGAAAAGGGATCCTTTGTATTGCAAGTCAATACTTGGTAAGGATTCCAAAAGTGGCTTGTGGAAAACAGACTGTAGCCTTCATCTTGGGGCATAGCTGGCACACAACAGGGGAATTCTTGCTTTGCTAGATGGGGCTGGGATTGGTGGAACTGAGAACCAAGATGAGGTGATAAATCTCACTTATTCTGTCCCTTTGCAGCAGTTCCCTTCTTTTGGGACTGTCATGTCATGCTGCACCTTCACCCCCATCAAGGGACTGCAGTAGAAGCAGCCATATTACAAGGTGGACCAATGGCTCCTTCTGAGGATTTCGGATGGCTGACTGGAGGAGAGTGAGGGTGGAGGTCCTCTCTCCGGTGGATGAAGCTGCAGGATGAAATAGCCAGGAGCTAGGCTGGGTGTGGTGGCTCGTGCCTGTAATCCCAGCACTTTGGGAAACTGAGGTGGGTGGATCACAAGGTCAGGAGATTGAGAACAGCCTGGCCAACATGGTGAAACCCTGTCTCTACTAAAAATACCAAAAAAAAAAAAAAAAAAAAAGAAAAGAAAAGAAAAAAAAGAAATAGGCAAGAGCTGTTGGTGGCCAGGTTTTCAACTACGAAGAGAAAGCTGGACTTTAAGAGATGAGTAGGAACTCGACCTCCTGTAGGAAGAAGCTGAGACTAGCAGAGATGTAGCTCCTGGTTTTAGCTGTTTGTGGGGTTCAGCTGCATTCAAGCCTTTTTAAGAACTGGATTATCTGATTCTTCCTTGAATCTTAGAAATGTTCCTAGTATTGCCAGTGATGACTCAGTCTGTAATCCCAGCACTTTGGGAAGCTGATGTGGGCTGATCAACAGAGGTCAGGAGTTCGAGACCAGCCTAGCCAACATGGTGTAACCCTGTCTCTGCTAAAAAAAGTACAAAAATTAGCTGGGTGTGGTGGTGGGCACCTGTGATCCCAGCTACTCGGAAGTCTGAAGGGGGAGAATCACTTGAACCTGGGAGGTGGAGGCTGCAGTGAGCTGAGATCATGCCACTGTACTCCAGCCTAGGTGACAGAGTGAGACTCCATCTCAAAAAAAAAAAAATTAAACTCAAGCCCAGGGGCTACACATCCCCACCAGCATGGTGGCAGGACCTCAACTCCCCTTTCTAGCCTCCCTTCAATCTAGTATATTTCAGTGGGTGCTTGGGTAAGGTCTCAGTCATGGGACCTTGTCCCTCTGGGTCATTGCCTGTCTTAGTTCATTGTGCTGCTGCTTCAGCAGAATACCATAGACAGTATAACTTAAAAGAAAAGAGATTTATTCAGTTTATAGTTCTGGAGGCTGGGAAATCCAAGAGCATGCCACTGACATTTGGTGAGGGTCATCCCATGGTGGAAGGGTGAAGGCAGAAGTGAGCACCAAAGACCAACAGGCACCAGGAGCCAGACTTGCTTTGTAATAACCCACTCTTTCAATAATGATGTTAATCCATTCATGAGGGCTTTGCTCTCAAGACCCAATCGCCTCTTACTAGGTCCCACCTCCCAACACTGTTGCATTGGGGATTAAGTCTTTAACACATGAACTTTTGGGAGGCACGTGCAAACCATAGCCCTGCCCATGCTGTGGTGAGTCTCTCTGCAGTTCCGGGGATGCCACAACTACTCTGGCCCTAGAGGATGCCAGTGTCTGGAACCATGCCAGCCCAAAGGGTAGCCACAGACCTG
>NW_012118313.1:0-558 GCF_000951035.1 Colobus angolensis palliatus
ACACAGAAATGTGAAAATAAAGGACATAATTATGTGTGCTCTGAATTTTTTTGTGTTTCTTTTCAGACATAAATGCAAACCTTAAGTCTTATTAATAGCACACTATTAGAAAATAGACACTTTAAAATATATGGATATTATTTTAGACATGGTGCTCTTTTATGCAAAAATTACTAAAGGACAACAGTCTAACATGTTTAAATATATTTAATTACTTTATATACATATTATGTGCTAAAAATTATAAAATATTATATTTATGTATTATGTCATTCTTGTATTGCTACAAAGAAACACTTGAGACTGTGTAATTTATAAAGAAAAGAGGTTTAATTGGCTCACAGTTGTGCAGGTTGTACAGGAAGCATGGCACCAGCATCTGGTCTGCATAGCTTCTGGCAAAGTCTCAGGAAGTATTTACTTATAATGGAAAGTGAAGGGGTAGGCAGACATGTCACATGGCAAAAGCAAGAATAAGGAGGTGGGGAGGTGTCACACATCTTCAAAACACCAGATCTTTCTTGAACACGCTCACTATCACAAGGACAGCACCAAACC
>NW_012118313.1:5162-6036 GCF_000951035.1 Colobus angolensis palliatus
TTTTTTTTGTTTTTTAGACCAAGTCTTGCTGTCGCCCAGGCTGGAGTGCAGTGGTGTGATCTCGGTTCACTGCAACGTCTGCCTCCCGGGTTCAAGCAGTTCTCCTGCCTCAGTCTCCTGAGCAGCTGAGACTACAGGCGTGTGCAACCATACCCGGCTAATTTTTTTTGTAGTTTCAGGAGAGATATGGGGTTCACCATGTTAGCCAGGAAGGTCTCGATCTCCTGCCCTTGTCATCTGCTCATATTGGCCTCCCAAAGTGCTGGGATCACACACGTGAGCCACTGCGCCTGCCCTGAACCACTTTTTTTCCTAAAAAAGTTTGGAAGTTGATCATAGTATCATGATAATATACCACCAAGCCTGAATCATACACAGATAAATGAAGTAGACATTTTGCTTCCAGAGTAGTTTTCTTGTAAGTACTTAAAAACATTAGCTATGGAAGAGCTAATGTGGTATTAACACACGAGCTGCAACATCACTCCATAGCTCAATCAAGCTAGGTATGAAAAGTAAGTATCCACTAAAGTCAATTTTCTAATGTCATCCTAGGGCTGAGACTCTCCAGGATGTAGACAGGGAAGGGAAAGTAGGAAGAATACAAGAGGACGTCTAGCATGGCAAGAACGGAGTAACTCTTCTGACTTCAGGGACTGATGGTACATTTAAAGGGTAGATCATTTGTGACATGCTCTGCAACAGTCACAGATTGAAGCATTCTCTGCACATATGCTCACTCTGGAAAGGACTGTTAGTCATACATAGTTGAGACATATGTGTTCAAACCAAAATTTTAATCAATAATATCATTTATGTATACCAAGAATAGACCGATGATGGATTGATAGATAACAGACGGACAAATGGACAG
>NW_012118314.1:0-782 GCF_000951035.1 Colobus angolensis palliatus
TCACTTGCCTCAGCCTCCCAAAGTGCTGGGATTACAGACTTGAGCCACCGGGCCCAGCCTTTCCATGAGTATTAATCTCCTTTTTTGTAACAGACCTCCTAGTGGGTGCTGCATTAAACAGAGCTGAACAAATAACCCTATCTGCCTGAAGCAGGATGGGAGACGAGAAACAAGATATAAGTAGAATATGCAGTGTGTCAGGTGGTGCTTAGTCCTAAGGGGAGAGAGGGAAAGCTGGGAAGGAGTGGAGAGGCCTGGGCTGTGTTTGTCTCTGCAAGCACCTGTTTATGTCTCGGAAGTGTTATCTCTGAGGATTTGTGTGTCTGCCTGGGTGTATCCACCTATATGTGCAGTGACAAAATGTGAGTGATTTTGTATGTCTGATGGGGAGACAGAGGCTATGTTTGTATGCCCTTTAAAATCTGGAATGCTTTTATTTCATTTTCTTGCCTGATTGCCCTGGTAGCACCTCTTTTAGCATGTTGAATAGCTGTGTCAAAAACAGACATCCTTGTCTTGTATTTGATCTTAGGGGGAAGCATTCAGTGTCACCATCAGTATGATGTTACAGTGAGGTTTTCTTGGATACCTTATTTCAGGTTAAAGAAATTCACTTCCATTTCCAGTTTACTGAGTGTTTTCATAGTGGAAGAGGTATTGAAAGAATATTGACCTTTGTCAAATGTTTTGATACTGATTCTGTTAATATTGTGATTTTAAAATGTGAAAACAAATTTGCTTTTCTGGACTACATCTCACTTGAGTATGGGATTTTTTTTTTT
>NW_012118314.1:4612-5033 GCF_000951035.1 Colobus angolensis palliatus
AAAAAAAAAAAAAAAAAGATTTCTTTTGTGTTTGTGACCTTTTCGCCTGAGAGGTAAGCAGAGAATAACCACCTGAAACTCCATTGTCAAAAACCTTTGTGTCTCTCCTTTATCTTCCCCAAGTGCAAACCCTTATCAGAATGCCTTTGCCTTGAGGTTCCTCTTTGGGAACTTTGCAGGGTTGATTGTCCTCAGCCTGCCCTCTCTTTTCCTGGTCCTGGGGTTCAGAACTGACTGGGGCTGCCCCAAGAAGCCCATAGCTTCCATGTCTCTTGAAGGGTCTAGTGAATATCAGTTCATGCGGCCCCTCATGAGCTGGATGCCCGCTGGATGCCTTGGGCCTGGGAGCAGTGACATGGTTTAACCTTCCTCTGAAAAGCTCACCCCTTGGGACACTCAGCTTGTTTTTCTCCAGCCCCAG
>NW_012118315.1:0-1221 GCF_000951035.1 Colobus angolensis palliatus
TTTGCTGACACTTTCAATTTATTTACTAAGGTTTTCTATGTTTTCATTTGTTTCAAGTATGTTTGTATTTGCTCATTGAAGCATTTTTTTTTTTTTACAATGGTTAATTTAAATTCCTTGGGAGAGTATTCCAATATCTCTGGCTTCTTGATGTTGGCATCTATTGATTGTCTTTTAAAAAATTCAGTTTGAAATATTCCTGGCTATTGGTATAAGGAGTGATTTTCTACTGAAGCCTAGACATTCTTGTATGTTAGGAGACTCTGGATCTCATGTAAGCATTCTATTTTAGCTGGGATTCTCTAACACTGCTCTGGCATGGGAAAGCATGGTGGTGCCACCTGTTACTGTCAGATGGAGGTAAAAGTTGTATGTATGTTTGCTTTACACGTAGTATGCAGGACTTCTAGGTGGACTTAGCAAAAGGTAAAAGTACATCTACTTAACTTTCTTGAAAATCAATTTCTTTTATTTATAAACATCTACTAAGTGGTGGAATGTAGTTCAAAGTTCATACATCTTGCAATCAGATCCAGCCAAGTCAGAATCCCGAATCTTCTACTGATAGAATGTTCTGAGAAGCAAAGACAATATACAGCACTTCTTGAAGTACTTTCTGTACATTCTCACTTAAATTTCACATCAAATTGGTGAGGTTGGTCTTATCAACATAGTTTTACAGATAATAAAACAGACTTGGTTTTCAAAGGGAATGCTTCCAGTTTTTCCCATTCAGTATGATATTGGCTGTGGGTTTGTCATAAATAGCTCTTATTATTTTGAGATACGTTCCATCAATACCGAATTTACTGAGAGTTTTTAGCATGAAGGGCTGTTGAATTTTGTCAAAGGCCTTTTCTGCATCTATTAAGATAATCATGTGGTTTTTGTCTTTGGTTCTGTTTTTATGCTGGATTACATTTATTAATTTGCACATGTTGAACCTTTGACAACTGGCACAAGACAGGATGCCCTCTCTCACCACTTTTATTCAACATAGTGTTGGACGTGTTGGCCCGGGCAATCAGGCAGGAGAAAGAAATAAAAGGTATTCAATTAGAAAAAGAGGAAGTCGAATTGTCCCGTTTGCAGATGACACGATTGTATATTTAGAAAACCCCATCATCTCAGCCCAAAATCTCCTCAAGCTGATAAACAACTTCAGCAAAGTCTCAGGATAAAAAATCAATGTGCAAAAATCACAAGCATTCTCATACACCA
>NW_012118315.1:3818-4179 GCF_000951035.1 Colobus angolensis palliatus
AAAGGCTTGATCTTATCTTCACTTCACAACCATATGAGTTATGCACTACACTCTCCTCATTTTATATAGAAAGAAACAGGCTTAGAAAAGCCCAGCAATGTGTCCATCCTCTACGTGGCAGAGCCCAGATGTTAACTTTGTTCTCTACGCTCACTGACCCTTATTCTTGACCCCTGTCTTATGTTGTATCCTGAGTCTTATTCATCTTTTAACCCTAAAATCCACTGGTGTTGGGAAGAAAGTAGTTGGTCAATAAATGTTTGTTGAATACATGGGTACAAAGAAAGATTGAGAGAGGAAGGAAAGATGGGTAGATTAGTAAAAGGGTAGATAAAAGAAAGAGTGCCAGGTGACTAGATTG
>NW_012118316.1:0-939 GCF_000951035.1 Colobus angolensis palliatus
TGAAGCCAGACTGCCTGGGTTGGAATCTGGGCTCTGTCCTTACAAGCCACTGGGTAAATTGTATGTGCCAGTTTTCACATCTGCATAATAGGGATGATAGTAATACCTACCTTGTAGGGTTCTTAGAATTAAATCAGATTGCCAGGCATGGTGGCTCACGCCTGTAATCCCAGCACTTTGAGAGGCCAAGGTAGGCAGATCACTTGAGTTCAGGAGTTCAAGACCGCCCTGGGCAACATGGTGAAACCCTGTCTCTACTAAAATACAAAAATTAGCCAGGCATGGTGGGTACGTGCCTATAATCTCAGCTACTTGAGAGGCTGAGGCACAAGAATCGCTTGAGCCCGGGAGACGGAGGTTGCAGTGGGCCAAGACTGCACAACTGCACTCCAGCCTGGGTGACAGAGCAACTCTGTCTCAAAAAAACAAAAAAAAGGAATTAAATCAGATTATTTATCTAAACCAGTGCCTGGCATGTAGTAGTTTCTCAAAAATTGTTACCTATTAATATTGCCTTAGGATGGTTTCCCAGCAGTGAACTTACTCTGTCCCTTGACACATGGTACCAGATTGCCTTCCAAAAAAGAGCAAACATGTATTGACAAACCTACCATAATGTGAACCTAGGTGTGCCTGATGAAAAGAATCCTGCTCATTCCGCCAGCCTGCCACAGCATCTCCTCAGGCAGGGGTTAGAAATCACTGCAATGATTGTTCTCCTAGCACCAAAGAAATGAAGTATTGTTAAGACGAAATGAAACAGTATATAGCATCTGCACAAGACCTGGCATCTATTAAATTATTTAAGAATCAGTACAAATTATTTTATTTTTTTATTTTTTTATTTTTTTGAGGCGGAGTCTCGCTCTGTCGCCCGGACTGGAGTGCAGTGGCCAGATCTCAGCTCACTGCAAGCTCCGCCTCCTGGGTTTACGCCAT
>NW_012118316.1:5309-5776 GCF_000951035.1 Colobus angolensis palliatus
CCCCAGCCTAGGTGACAGAGAGAGACTCCGTCTCAAAAAAAAAAAAAAAAAGGTGTATTCTTCCGCTCATTTTCATTTTGTCACCATATCAGGTGAAAGAACCCTGCCATCTGCTTGCCACTGTTGATAAGCCCCACCCTGGCAGCCCCAACCTCTCACACATATATGCTCACTCATCCTTGCTCCAGCAAAGTGGGAAAGTGCAAGAGTGCAGGTTTCTCTGCCAGGGTGCAAATGCTCACATGCCCCAAGCAGCTTGTGGATGCCAGAGTTAGTGCTGGAGTTTAGAGCTGTGCAGTCTGCGGTGGCTGGGTTCCTCCATTTTATGCTCTGGTTCTGCCTCTCAAATTTGCAGTAACTCACCCACTCTGTTCCCCAGGCTTGAGTGAGTGTGTGCCTGGCAGGAAAGCAGGGAATCGGGCGGGCCTGGTGCTAAGAACTCTCCTCATCTTCTTTCCTGGCCACGA
>NW_012118317.1:0-250 GCF_000951035.1 Colobus angolensis palliatus
CTCAGGCAAGTGCCCTTCTGGGATGAAGCTTCCAGAGGAAGGACCAGGAAGCAACCTTTGCTATTCTGCAGCCTCCACTGGTGATACCCAGGTAATTAGGATCTGGAGTGGACCTCCAGCAAACTGCAGCAGACCTGCAGAGAGAAGACTGACTGTGAGAAGAAAAACTAACAAACAGCAATAACATCAACATCAACAAAAAGGAACCACACACACACACAAAGCCCATCCAAAGTAAATCCACGAAGAT
>NW_012118317.1:7300-9261 GCF_000951035.1 Colobus angolensis palliatus
CTCTCACCACTCCTATTCAACACAGTATTGGAAGTTCTAGCCAGGGCAATCAGGCAAGATAAAGAAAAAAAGCATATTCAAATATGAAGAAAGGAAATCAAATTGTCTGTTTGCAGATGACATGATTGTATATTTAGAAAATCCCATGATCTCAGCCCAAAAACTCCTTAAGCTGATAAACAACTTCAGCAAAGTTTCAGGATACAAAATAAATGTGCAAAAATCAAAAGCATTCCTGTACACCAATAATAGTCAAGCCAAGAGTCAAATCATGAGTGAACTCCTATTCACAATTGCTACGAAGAAAATAAAATACCTGGGAATACAACTTACAAAGGACGTGAAGGACCTCTTCAAGGAGACCTACAAACCACTACTCAAGGAAACAAGAGAGGACACAAACAAATGCAATAAAATTCCATGCTCATGGATATGAAAAATCAATATCATTAAAATGGCCATACTGCCCAAAGTAATTTATAGATTCAATGCTATTCCCATCAAACTACCAACAAGACACCAGGAAAGTCAATGGTAAACTTTCCTCACAGAACTAGAAAAAAACTACTTTAAATTTCATATAGAACGAAAACATTGTCCATATAGCCAAGACAATCCTAAGCGAAAAGAACAAAGCTGGAGGCATCAGGCAACCTGACTTCAAACTATACTACAAGGTTACAGTAGCCAAAACAGATACATAGACTGATGGAACAGAACAGAGACCTCAGAAATAACACCACACATCTACAACCATCTGACAAACCTGACAAAAACAAGAAATGGGGAAAGGATTCCTTATTTAATAAATGGTGCTAGGAAAACTGGCTAGTCATATGCAGAAAACTGGAACTGGACCCCGTCCTTACACCTTATACAGAAATTAACTCAAGATGGATTAAAGACTTAAACATAAAACCTAAAAGCATAAAAACCCTAGAAGAAAACCTAGGCAATACCATTCAGGACATAGGCATGGGCAAAGACTTTATGACGAAAACACCAAAATCAATAGCAACAAAAGCCAAATTGACAAATGGGATCTAATTAAACTAAAAAGCTTCTGCACAGCAAAAGAAACTATCATCAGAGCAAACAGACGACCTACAGAATGGGAGAAAAATGTTGCAATCCATCCATCTGACAGAGGGTTAATATCCAGAATCTACACAGAACTTAAACAAATTTACAAGAAAAAAACAAACACTCCCATCAAAAATGAGCAAAGGATATGAATAGACACTTCTCAAAAGAAAACATTTATGCAGCCAACAAACATGTGAAAAAAAAAAATCATCATCACTGGTCATTAGAGAAATGCAAATCAAAACCACAATGAGATAGCATCTCACACCAGTTAGGATGGCAACCATTAAAATGTCAGGAAACAACAGATGCTGATGAGGATGAGGAGAAATATCTTTACACTGTTGGTGGGAGTGTAAATTAGGTCAACCATTGTGGAAGACAGTGTGGTGACTCCTCAAGCATCTAGAACCAGAAATACCATTTAACCCAGCAATCCCATTACTAGGTATATACCCAAAGGATTAGAAATCATTCTACTATAAAGATACATGCACATATATGTTTATTGCAGCACTATTTACAATAGCAAAGGCTTGGAACCAACCCAAATGCCCATCAATGATAGATGGGATAAAGAAATGTGGCACATACACACCATGGAATACTATGCAACCATTAAAAAGAATGAGTTCACGTCCTTTGCAGGGACATGGATGAAGCTGGAAACCATCACTCTCAGCAAACACGGAAACAGAAAACCAAACACCACATGTTCTCACTCATAAGTGGGAGTTAAACAATGAGAACACATGGACACAAGGAGGGGGACATTACACACCGGGGCCTATCGGGGAGTGGGGAACAAGATGAGGGAGAGCATTAGGACAAATACCTAGTGCATGTGAGGCTTAAAACCTAGATGACGGATTGAT
>NW_012118318.1:0-492 GCF_000951035.1 Colobus angolensis palliatus
ACCACTCCCTAGAAGATAGAAGGTGCTCAGTAAATATTATTAATTATTATTTTTATTATCTTTCCTACCAAAAGGAAACGTCATCTTGCTCCTGGCCTATGTGTACTATAAACGGTATATAGACTAGATATAGCAGGTTGCAGCACTTCTCAGACTAGACGGAATAGGCTCACCAGGTGAGGGAAGTAGGAGACGTTCTCATTGTATATGTGCTTCACACACCCTCCCCCTTGAGGTTCGACTCAGTAAATTTGGGTTAGAGGTTAGCAATCTGATTTTTTTTTTTTTTTTACTGGGGCCTCACTCTGTCACCCAGGCTGGAGTGCAATGGCACAATCATGGCTCACTGCAGCCTCCATCTTCAGGGTTCAAGCGATCCTCCTGCCTCAGCCTCCTGAGTAGCTGGGACTATAGTCGTGTGCCACCATACCCACCTAATTTTGTTGTTGTTGTTGAGATGGAGGGCCTCACTACGATGCCCAGACTGGTCTC
>NW_012118318.1:6247-7467 GCF_000951035.1 Colobus angolensis palliatus
TTTTTTTTTTTTTTTTTTCATGTAATGCCTTCCTGCTGGAGGACTTTTGCAACCTGGATAAATATTTCTCTTTCAATTCAAATGGAAAAGCGCTTATCACTTCTCAGGGAAGACACTATTGCCTCTTTATGAGGCTGTTCTGCAAAGCAGACGAGTCGGGGCATCCTGGTGCGTGCCTAACACTGAGCGTTTGCACTGAGAGCAGAATCACATACTCCTTTACCCAACTGAGTTACTGGAGAAGAGAAATAATGCATTACTGTTATTAAGCAGGCAGCATTTCTCTTTTTTACGTAGTGCCCAGCAGCCTGACCATCCAGAGGAACTGGAGACACCTCTAAAGGCTTTGAAACAAAATGGCCTCTGAGTCTGATCCATTCTTCCCAGGTCACATCTCCTCCAGGAAGCCTGCTGGGATTTGTGCAGACCACTGATTGCTTCCGCAGGGAAACTAACATGTCTGGGGCCCCTACCGTGGGCCAGTTGCATTATAGACATCTTATTTATTCCTCCATGCAACCTCATGGAGTGAGGATTATCAAACTCATTTTATAAATGAGGAAACTGCAGCTCAGAGTTTAGGTTGAGGAATTAAGCAAACCTGGAGGGAAATATCACTTTCCCGACTATTCAGCTGGGTGATGTTGTGTAAGTTCCTTAACTCTTCTGAGCTTTATGTCCTCATCTATAAAATAAAGATTATTTGTACTTTTTAGATTCATGAGAATCAGTGACTGCAATTATGTATATATTGGGCTCAGCATTGTGAACACTAAGTAAAATTGTGGCTATTGCTATTATTATTATTATTATTATTACTACTCTGGAACTCTCCTAAGGTAGAGAGGGGCAGAGCAGGAATTGGAACCCAGGTCTGGGAGGTTCCAAAGCCCATGGACTTTTCCTGGGTGTGCCCATTGATGTCTGCATTTGTGAAGCCGTGTAATGTTAGTGTTTTATATTTATGTATGTGCTTTTCTGTGCTGTTTCTCTGAGGACATGACCATGCAATAAACTTCCTGGGCTTTCACCATCTTGCTGGGTGCTGGCGTCCAGGAGGTGCACCCTAAACACTCAGAGATGGCTTAACTTTGCCCTACCAAGAGTAGTGATGGCTTTCTGGTCCTTTCTAAGCACTGGTATCAAAGTAATGAGTCCTTAAGAAAACTCTTTTTGAAGATCTATGAAGTATCTTGAGTATCTTTTTTTTTTTTTTTTTT
>NW_012118319.1:0-314 GCF_000951035.1 Colobus angolensis palliatus
TGTCGCCCAGGCTGGAGTGCAGTGGCCGGATCTCAGCTCACTGCAAGCTCTGCCTCCCGGGTTCACGCCATTCTCCTGCCTCAGCCTCCTTGGTGCTTTTTAAAGAAATCCCTCTAAAGCGCTAATAGACAGTTTATAAGTTTTCCAAAAAAAGTATATTCAATATGCTTGAATATGGTTTTCTGTTTAATAGAAGAGGTTTAGTGTCCCACTTGTTAAAGTCTCACCCACTTATCATCAGCTGGCAGCTAATTTATAATGTCTTGGTAAATCTAAAGAGATACAAAAACATACTCTTTTTTTTTTTTTTTTTT
>NW_012118319.1:8724-10047 GCF_000951035.1 Colobus angolensis palliatus
TGAGACTGAGTCTTGCTCTGTCGTCCAGGCTGGGGTGCAGTGGCATGATCTCGGCTCCCTGCAACCTCCACCTCCCGGGTTCAAGTGATACTCCTGCCTCAGCCTCCTGAGTAGCTGCAATTACAGACCATGCCCAGCTAACTTGTATTTTTAGTAGAGATCATTTTCGCCATGTTGGCCAGGCTGGTCTCGAACTCCCAACCTCGGGTGATTCACCCACCTCGGCCTCCCAAAGTGCTGGGATTAGAGGTGTGAGCCACTGCACCCAGCTGAATTGCTCAGTCTTAGGTATTCTGTTATAGTAACAGAAAATGGACTGAGATGATTGTAATATTCAATAGTAATAGGTCCACACACATTTCTTTTTAGACTTCTATCTTATTAATGGATAATTCAATTTAGAGTTACTTGTCATATAAAAAATTTCATTGCATTGCCAAAGGAATTACCTATGTCTTTTTTCAATAGAAGTGTATTTTAAAGTCAATTACTTAGGTGAGTGGGCAGAAAATAACATGTTAGTACCTATTAACAATCAAAGATGAGTGAGGAAAGGAAACAAAGGGCTTCTGAATATAACTTTAATCAATAATACAACTTTTAAAAATTGATTGTTACTTATAATCATTTATACTCATCTGGGTGCAGTGGCTCACACTTGTAATCCCAGAACTTTGAGAGGCTGAGGTGGGCGGATTAAGAGGTCAGGAGTTCAAGACCAGCCTGGCCAACATGGTGAAACTCCATCTCTACTAAAGATACAAAAAATTAGCCAGGCATGGTGGTGCACACCTGTAATCCCAGCTACTTGGGAGGCTGAGGCAGGAGAATTGCTTGAACCCAGGAGGTGGAGGTTGTAGTGAGTTGAGATTGTGCCATTGCACTGCAGCCTGGGTGACAGGGCAAGACTCCATTTCAAAAAAAGAAAAAAAAAGGTTTATACTCATGTTTGCTCTGAAAGTTTTCAAATAACTTAAAATAAGTGAGAATATATACATCACAAATTGGAAATTGGCCAGGCGTGGTAGCTCATGCCTGTAATCCCAGCACTTTGGGAGGCCGAGGTGGGCGGATCACGAGGTCAGGAGTTTGAGATCATCCTGGTCAACATGGTGAAACCCCGTCTCTACTAGAAATACAAAAATTACCTGGGCCTGGTGGCACACACCTGTAGTCCCAGCTACTCGGGAGGCAGAGACAGTAGAATCACTTGAACCTAAGAGGCAGAGGTTGCAATGAGCCAAGATCACGCCACTGGAGTGCAGTGGCATGTGTGTGTATATATATGTACATATATATATATATATATATATGTACATATAT
>NW_012118320.1:0-1536 GCF_000951035.1 Colobus angolensis palliatus
TTCTTACAATTTATAACTGGTTAGTTGTAAATAACACAACAAAGTTGTGTTCCAAAGCATTACAACTTATTGCTGGTAATGTTTTTGTTCAATACTTCAAGTCTCAATTTTATAGAAATGCAATGTTTTAATTATATTTAGATTATGTTATATAGATTTATCTTTAGTTCATTTGAACATCATTCTTGCTTACACAATTATATCAAGTTTAAAGATGACTACCTTTAAAGAACAGAGATAATCTTTTGGGGACTCCGCAGTAAATTGTTTGCCCTTTAAATTCCTATGTTGAAGTTCTAACCCCAAATTCCTCAGAATGTGACTATATTTGGAGATAAGGCCCTTAAAGAGGTTATTATTTTAAGATGAGCCCATATAGTTGGCCTTAATCAAATATGACTTGTGTCCTTATAAGAACAGATTGTGACACAGAAACACACAGAGGGAAGACCAGGTGAAGACAAGGGAGAAGATAGCTAGATACAAGGCAAGGAGAGAGGACCAAGCCTCAGAAGAGACCAACCCTCCTGACACGTTTGTCTCAGATTTCTAGCCTCCATCATTGTAAGATAATACGTTTCTGTTGCTTAAGCCATCCCAAATGTGTGCTATATTATTATGACAGCCATAACAAACTAATACAGTCTTCAAAAAGGAAAGCAAGCAATGAGAATGTGGCATTCACATCTAAGTCTATTCAGGCAAGAGAGCCTCTGAATCCAGCAGATACAGGTTCTGACAATGAGATTATTTAGTATAAGAGTATCTGAACAGGCGTAACACCATGTATCTGCATGAATCATCTTTCAGCACTCGGTGATTCTAGATTTAAAAATTAACATTGTGAAGAAAATTTCTCATTGCAAATTCTGTAGATCTTAGGGAGTAGATGCACTTAATATCAAGCACAGGCAATTAGATGATCACAAAGCTATATATCTTTCCTGAATATCCACAATTGACACTATTTTATATTTTTTGCCAGTGTGTAACAACAAATAAAGCTTCTATATCTGAATATGATAAAATTCAGAATCTTCCACATGGTTGGCAGAAGAGGGCAACTGTGATGCATGGTAACCACACTACAGGAAGGAGGAACACTCTGGTGTATGGTGACCATGGCAAGAAACTGACCACAATTAGGCTGTTAATGGCAGTAATCTGGCCTTGCAAGCCACCACCCTGACCTGATGTTGTTAAACTGTGATGACGTAGCATTTCGTAACCTTGGACTATTCAAACTAGTACTATCATTGAAATGATGGAGAAGGTGGCCGAAAACAAATTGAAATAATAGAGGATTGATAACCTTTGTTATAGGCTAAAATTTGAATATGAATTAACGATAGATGAAAGTTCAAAAAGGGTTTGTGCCTCTTAATAGAAAAAGAAATATTGAGTTAATTTTTGCCTATTTGAAATAGATTCATTTTGTTTTGTCTTAAATTCACTGAAGTAGAAAATTAGCATGGGGTTATATAAATAAAGAAAAAACTCATTGTGAACCAAAATGAAAAGTAATTAATTGGCACA
>NW_012118320.1:3611-4910 GCF_000951035.1 Colobus angolensis palliatus
ATACATTTCTACAATCTTACATATTTGTGCTGGATGGTTTTTAAAGGTTAACACATACAGGTAAAACTTGTTTTATTGAACTTCACTTTGTTGTTCTTTGTATATAACGCATTTTTTACAAATTGAAGTTTTTTACAAATTGATAGACTTGCATTGAGCTAGTCTATCAGCACCATTTTTACAACAGCATGTGCTCGCTTTTCGTCTTTGTCACCTTTTGATAATTTCCACAATATTTTTAACTTTATGCTATGATTATATATGTTATGGTGATTCTATATGTTATGGTGATGTGCGATTAGCAATCCTTGATGTTACTAATTGTTTGGGGTGACACAAACTGTGCCTATGTTAGTAGTCAAACTTAATCAACAAATGTTTTATGTGTTCTGACTGCTCCCCTGACCAGTGTTTTCCTTGTCTTTCCCTTGTCTGCCTTCCTCTCCTCAGGACTCCCTATTCTCTGAGACACAACAGTATTAGAATTAGGCCAAATGATAACCATACAATGGCCTCTAAGTGTTCAAGTGAAGGGAAAAGTTGCATGTCTTTAACTGTAAATAGAAAGGTAGGAATAATTAAGTATAGTGAAAAGGGTATGTCAACAGCTGAAATCAGCTCCAAACTAAGCCTCTTGTACCAAATAGCTATATTATGAATGCAAAGGGAAAGTTCTCAAGAGAAATTACATGTGCTACTCCAGTGAATGCACAAGTGATAAGAAAGTAATACTGCCTTATTGGTGATATGGAGGAAGTTTTGGCTCTCCGGACAGAAGATTAAATCAGCTAGAATACTTCCCTTAGCCAAAGCCTAATTCAGAGCAAGGCTCTTACTCGCTTTAATTCCATGAAGGCTAAAGGAGAAGTGAGAAAGGTGCCGAGAAAAAAAAAAAAAAAGAGTTTGAAGCTAGCAGAGGTCGGTTCAGAGGTTTGAGAAAAGAAAGCAAAACATAAAAGTGCAAGGTGAAGCAGCAAATGCTGATGTAGAAGCTGTAGCAAGTTATCCAGAAAATAGGGCTAAGAGCATTGATGAATGTGGCTATAATAAACAACTGATTTTTAATATAGACAAAACGGTCTTTTATTGGAAAAACTTGCCATCTAGGGCTTTCATAGCTAAAGAAAGGTTACTTCCTAGTTTCAGATCTTCAAAGGACTGATTGACTCTCTGGATAGAAGTTTATGCAGCTGGTAGATTTAATTTGTCGCAATGCTCATGTACCATTTCAAAAATCTTAGTGCTATTAAGAATTATGCTAAATCTACTTTGCTTGTGCTCTACAGGTGAAATAACAAA
>NW_012118321.1:0-61834 GCF_000951035.1 Colobus angolensis palliatus
GGACCCTAGCGCGCTAGTAATAAATAACTCTCTGCTGTGAACTTCGTGTCGGTGATCCTTCGCGACGACCCCTGCCCAGGAAGGAATCGAGAGTTTGGTTCCAACACATACATATATATTTTTAATCTGTGGAAGTTATTTGAAAAACATGGCATTTAAAGAGTTTGCTACACCAGTAGTAAGTGGTAGCAATGAAAATAGAATCCAGATCCTGACTCTTAGTCCATGCTTCTTGCTATTACACCATGCTGATTATGTTTAAATTATTTTAGTCATGGTATATTCTGTTTTACATCTTCAAACTCCATGTGCTTATATTTTCATGAATACACAAGGTAGAAGAAAAATTCCAACCCAAGAATGAAGTTCTCCTAATAGGGTTGATAAAACACCTAAAATTTTATTCAAAAAAGGCCTGAAGTTTATTACTTGCAGATACAAGTGAGTTTTTATTTTTTATTTTATTTTTTCCTCTTTTGAGACAGAGTCTCGCTCTGTTGCCGAGCTCGAGTGCAATGGCATGATCTTGACTCGCTGCAACCTCTGCCTCCCAGGTTCAAGAGATTCTCCTGCCTCAGCTTCCCGAGTAGCTGGGATTATAGGCGCCTGCCACCACACCCGGCTAATTTTTGTATTTTTAGTGGAGACGGGGTTTCACCATTCTGGCCAGGTTGGTCTCGAACTCCCAATCTCAGGTGATCCACTCGCCTCGGCCTCCCAAAGTGCTGGGATTACAGGCGTGAGCCACCGTGGCCAGCCATGATTTTTGATTTTTAAGAATGATCTGTGCATGTGGGAACTTATCATTTGGCTTGGGGAGTACTGGTTAAATTATATTACATATCCATAATTGGCTAATTTTTCAAATTCATTCATGATTGCTTTTTATACCTTTTTGTAGATAATTTAATTTACAGATAACTTCTTTCCTGAGATATTTTCCAGTAGCTTAATTTAAATATAATTGGTTTTCATTAAGGACAAATGCACTTTGATCTCGGGAGAAAAGGATATTGTTTTCATATAATTTGTTCCATTTGAATTTGAAATGCACCCATTACTAGAATAATAAATATTCAGATATGAGTTGAAAAACATTCCTTATTTAAAACTCCACATATAACAAAATGTAGTCACGCATAGCATGTTTAATTCCTTTCCATGGAGATTTGTATTGCAAATAATAATAATAGATTTTATATACATAAGATACAGTTCTGGGTAGGTACAAATAGGTGGTTTAGGAACAAAGGGAATTTAGATTAAATTGGAAATAAGACCCATTTGTTGTCCTCAGAGATAAGACAGTCAGGGAGACAGGCTTGTAAACAATGTAAATGTAAATTTTAAAGTATAAAGAGCCTTGAATAGCAAGCCAAAGAGCAATTTTAAAATATAAAGAGCCTTGAATGGCAAGCCAAAGAGCAATCCAAGATCTGCAAACAGCAGAATAATGTGAACACAGTTTATTTTTGAAAAAAAATTATCTGGTGGCTGATTATGAGGTAGAGATCAGAAAACTGCATTAGCATGACACGCCAAAGTCCAAATAAGAGGTAATCTATACATGTGCAGATGTACCAGAGTGTAGAATCTCCAACAAGGAAGGTGATCTTCCTGCATTTTTTTTTTTTTTTCTAGCCAAATTATATCTGGAGTTTTTAGCTCAGTTCTGGTGTGACATCTTACAAACAACACTGATACAGGAAGTGTGTCTACAGCATGGGTAGCCAACTCATATGCTTTCGGGAGCCAAGCAAGTAACAGAGGAGAGGAGCATTTCAGGTATAAAGGCACATGTGCACACTCGGGGAGTTGGAGATTGTTGGACTGGGGTCACAGAGATGCAGGCTCAGTTGTCTACCTTTTTATAGAAAGATAACAAATTCAATTTTTATGTGTAATCTACTGATTTTTAAATGCTGGGTTTTTTATTTTTTTATTTTATTTTATTTTTTTAACACAGTACAGGTAAAACAAATTTTTCTGTAGACCCCACTTTGCACCATCTGCTTTAAAGATTCTGGAACCTGTCATGAAGACTGTTTAGAAGAATTAAAACTTTTACAGTATTGAAAAGAAACCTGATTTGGGACAATGCTAAAAGGGTGGCAGAATTTGAGATCTACCTTCAAACAGCCAAGGGCTATCATGGGTGAAGGAGTGAGCAGTTCCGTCTGGCTTTTTAAGGCACATAGGTGGCTATTTCAGGAAGACTGATTTCAATTACAAAGAGAAAGTGCTTTGGAATGTCCAGAGTTCTGTAAAATTGAAAACAGTCTGCTTTGGAAAGCAGTAAGCTCACTGTTACCGGAGGTGCTTAAGCAGAGAAAAGACCATTTGATGAGTACGCCATTGAGAGAGTTTATTCTATAAGAATTTATTTCTGTTTCTGTGGTAACTTTCAACTCAGAATGTTTGATTTGTTGGTAAATTTCTAGCTCGACATGAAGAAGCAGCTCAAAAAGACCATCAAAAATATTAGAGGAAATATGGACTCCATTAATAGAGATCAGTAACCAAAATAATGTGAGCAAGGCAGCGTGGTGTTATTCAGCATAACCCTAACGTAGGAAACAGGAGACCTGGGTATGAACCACGGTTCTGCTACTTGCTTATTGTGTAACCTTGGGTAAGTCACTGAAATTTTCTATATCTTAAGTTTTTTATTAGTGGAATAGACAATTTAGACTAAGCAGTTCTCATATTTTAGTGTGCCTGAGAATCACCTGAGGTGTTTGTTGAAAATGCAGATTCATTGACCCCAATCCCAGAGATTTTCATTTAGTGAAGTGAAGCAAACTATCAAAGCTCTATGGATTTATGAACTTCATTGCATTTGGATGACTCAGTTTTATTTAGTTACTTTGATTCTTCAAACAATAATTAGATGTTTTAACTTCCAACAATATCACTCTTCGTCTCTATACACTGTCTTAAATGATCTGTTTCTAACTTCTCATCTTTGCTCTTTTGTTCTTTTACTTCATCTTGGAAATGATGGAATGAGAAGACTTTTGGAGTAAAAGTAAAAGGAAAAATATAATTTTCTTATAGGCTCTGGTTACATTACTCTACCTTCCCCCAATGTAGAATTTTAGAAAATTAAACTAAACTGCTAGAAGAACTTTCTTATCCAAATTACTCAGCTGGATTGGTCTACTCTCCATAAACTCAATTATTGACATAGATCTTATCACCCAAATAAAGAAAAGTCAATCAGCTTACTCATCAATACCAAGGGCAAAGCAATGAGGATCAGAGCAACAGAAAATTTTGGGATCTTCCAGGAACTGTCTATGAACTTGTTTATTTAGTAGCAAGAAATCATCTGTTTGTTCAAGTATGAAGTATTGGTCAGTGGTAATCCAGTTCAAGTTTTAAGGGACTAGTATGTTTTGGTATAGATAATGATGTCGATTTAGTCACAATTGTATTAACACTAGTATTGGCAGCTTTATTTTCTACTCACTTTTATGATGTAATAAAAGCACATGAAAACAAAGTATTTAGATAATTCTATCAACAATTATTTCTATATAATATATAAAATATTTCTGGCTCCTGATGCCTCATTTCATTGAGCTAAAACACTCTCTATTTCTTTCTGTTATCAAGCACTGTCCATTAGAAATATAATCTGAACCAATATGCAAACTACACATCTAATTTTAAATTTTCTGGTAGCCACATTAAACAAGTAAAAAGAAATGGCCAAAATTCATTTAAAAAATAACATTGTATTTACCATGGTGTACCTAAAACATTTTAAGTGCTCAGTAGCCACATATGGTGGGCAACTGCAGTATTGGACAGCACAATTTGAATCAGTTACCCATGAGCTTTTAATAATTTTCCCCTGTTCATTGAAAGCTTATCACCAGCTAAGAGTCCCTAAGTTTGATCATAGTCCTAGATTACTAGATTACTTCATTGTTCATATGCCCCTTGGTCTATCTCTTCATCCTCAATAATCTGTGGTCCTTTCCCTCCATCTTAATCCCTGATGCCTGTTGCCTCATCCTGATCTTTTTTCACCCATAACTTACCAACCTCTGATAGAAATTCTGTCATTTCATTCTCTGACTAAAACATCTTATTCTTCCGTTTCTCTCACTCAATTGCTCTTACTATACTTGCCCTTTGTCTTCATTGGAGCATGTAATAAAATTTTACCTGGTTTCAGCCCACTGGGTGATCTGTATTCAACTCAAATTCTATGGAAAGTCTATGGATTCTCAGTTCAACTACTTTCTCACCAGGATCTTCATATCCTTTCCATAGCTTCATCTATTTCTTCAATTATTTTTAAATTCTGTTTGTATCAAACTTTGTTAAGTCCCTTAAATGCACCAGGTACTCTGGCCTTGCAGCCTTTGCACACATATTTTCCTATACCTAGAGCGTTTCTCTAACCCTTCTCCAACTGCTTATGGTTACATATCATTGTGAGAAGATTTCCTGCCTGATCTCCAACTTTTCTACAGCTTAGGTAAGTTTCTGCTATCCTCTGCCAAGAGCATTTGATCCATCTCCTGTCATAGCACTTATGACAAGGTATTATAACTGCTTTTTAAATTTATGTATTCTCTGCTAGACTATTGTCTCTATGAAGGAAAAACTGTCTATAATATTATCTATCATATCCATGCAATTTTACTTTATATTATTAATACTTTCCATTATTATACATGTTTCTGAGTTAACTCGTTTGGGGTCTAGTTCTTTAGTTCTTCTAGCAGATTTTAAGTTCTTGCAGGCAGGAACAAGGTCTATTTATTTACTGTTGCATTCCCAATGCACAGGATACCACCTTGTACACAATGGATGCCTTGTGAATGTCTTTTAAAGGGATCAATAAATGGATGGATGGATGGAAGGATGGATGAATAGATGGACAGACGGATGGATGGATGGATGGATGAATGGACAATATAGATAACCCAATAGGGTGACTATAGTCAATAAAAACTGTACATTTTGAAATAACTTAGAGTGTAATTGGATTATTTGTAACTCAAAGAATAAATGCTTGAGGGGATGGATATCCCATTCTCCATGATGTGCTTATTTCGCATTTCATGCCTATATCAAAACATTTTATGTACTCCCAAAATATATACACCTATGTATGCAGAAAAATAAATAAAAACAAAAAGTAAAATGTAGATAAAAAAAAAGAAACCAGTCTGCTTTCGTTCATTTGCAGATGTACTACCATGTCCTTGAAATACTTTTTTTTTGCCAGTTAATGTAGAGAATTTAGACTAAGGGTCTGAATGCTTTATGTGGAATTTCAGCATATGAAGACCAAAAAAGATTAACTGTAGCATTTCTTTTTTGAGTATTCATATGTCTAACATTACTAGGCTATGTTTATTTTTATTTTTTATTTTTTGAGATGGAGTCTCTCTCTCTCTTGCCCAAGCTGGAGTGCGGTGGTGTGACCTTGGCTCACTGCAACCTCTGCCTCCTGGGTTCAAGCATGTCAGCCAGGCTGTTCTCGAACTCCTGACCTCAAGTGATCTGCCCGCCTCGGCCTCTCTAATTGCTGGGATTACAGGCCTGAACCACCGCGCCCAGCTACTAGACTCTTTATACATTATTTCAATCCTTACAACAAACCCAGAAATAAATATCATATACTGCTTTTTATAGATGGGGACACAGTCTTAGAGAACTACAGATGTTTGTATTTTCCCCACTTTACAGCTCAGAGATGTTAAGCACCCTAAGAAGGTCACCTGGTTTAGTAAGGGCTAGAACTGTGACTGGAAATTGAGTCAGGTTACCTATAAAGCCTGGATGTTCACAATGCAGTCCTCAGTGCCAACCCTCAGTGAGGTCTGCAGTGGTCCTTATAGCTATGGCTTATTTGACTATGTATTAACCTCTCTGACTAAACAAGAGAGAAGAAAAAGTACCTCATGGTTTTAAAGTTTCTTGGAGCTTTTTTCTGGACTAAAGTTCAATTTCAAGGACCTCTCCTCCTTTCTTACAACATGGAGCTATGTAGTACTTCTTGATTCTTGTGTCACTATTACTTATTATCTTAGACTTAAAAGTATGGATTATTAAATCAAATGGACTGTGTAAAATTTCTTATCCTCTCAAATACTCAGTTTTCTTATATGTTAAATGGGTAAAATTAATATTAATAATTTTAGGGATTTTGCTGAATTTTAAGTAGAATAATGCATTTTTAATCCACCTGGCAAAGTCCTGACAACAAACAGTAGAATTAACTGCATGTTCTCACTTATAAGCAGGAGATAAATAATCTGTATGCATGGTCATATAGAGTGGAATAATAGAACTTGAAGACTCAGAAGGGTGAGAGAGTGAGATGGTATGAAGTTTGGAGTGGGTCATGGGATAAAAAATTAGTTAATGGGTACAATGTACACAGTTCAGATGATAGTTACATGAAAAGCACAGACTTCACCACTATACACTGTATGCATGTGTATTAGTCCGTTCTCACACTGCTAATAAATACATACTAGAGACTGAATAATTTATAAAGGAAAGAGGTTTGAGTCACAGTTCAGCCTGGCTGGCCAGGCCTCAGGAAACTTACAGTCATGGCAGAAGGGGAAGAAAACATGTCCTTCTTCACGTGGCAGCAGCAAGAAGTACTAAGCAAATGGGGGGAAAGCCCCTTATAAAACCATTAGATCTTGTGAGAACTCACTCACTATCACAAGAAAAACAGCATAGGAGTAATCGCTCCCGTGATTCAATTACCTCCCACTGGTTCCCTCCCATGACATGTGGGGATTATGGGAACTATAATTTAACATGAGATTTGGGTGAGGACACAGTCAAACCATATAATTTCACCCTGGCCCCTCCCAAATCTCATGTCCTCACATCTTAAAACACAATCATGACTTCCCAACAGTCCCCTAAAGTTTTAACTCATTCCAGCCATAACCCAAAAGTCCAAGTCCAAAGTCTCATCTGAGACAAGGCAAGTTTCTTCCACCTAGGAGCATATAAAATCAATAGCAAGTTAGTTGCTTCCTAGATACAGTGAGTTGGAGGCCTTGTATAAATACACTCATTCCAATTGGGGGAAATTGGCCAAAACAAAGGGGTTACAGGTCTCATGCAATTCTGAAATCTAGTAGGGCAGTCATTAAACCTTGAAGTTCCAAAATGATATCCTTTCACTCCATGTCTCACATCCAGGTCATGCTGATGCAAAAGGTGGGTTTCCACAGCCTTTGGAAGTTCCACCACTGTGTGTTTGCAGGGTATATCATTCCCTACAGGGTGCCTTCACAATTGGTGTTGAGTATCTGCAGCTTTTCTAGGTGCACAGTGCAAGCTGTTGGTGAATCTAACATTCTGGGATCTGGATGGTGGTGGCCCTCTTCTCACAGCTCCAGTAGGCAGTACCTCAGTGAGGACTCTGTGTGGAGGCTCTGACCCCACATTTCCCTTCTACACTGCTCTAGCAGAGGTTCTCCATGAGGGTTCTATCCTGGCAGCAGACTTCTGTCTGAAAATCCAGGCATTTCCATATATTCTCTGAAATCTAGGTGGAGGTTCCCAAACCTCAAGTCTTGACTTCTGTGCACCTGCAGGCACAATATTACATGTAAGCTGCCAAGACTTGGGGCTTGCACCTTCTGAAGCAATGGCCTGAGGTATACTTTGGCCCCTTTTAGCCATGGCAGGGATGCACAGCACCAAGTCCTAAGACTACACAAAGCAGCAAGGCCCTGGGCCCAGCCCAGGAAACCATTTTTTTTCTCCTAGACCTTCAGGCCTATGATGGGAGGGGCTGATGAAGATCTCTGATATACCCTGGAGACATTTTCCCCATTGTCTTGGCAATTAACATTTGGCTCCTTGTAACTTACACAAATTTCTGCAGCCTGCTTGAATTCTCTTTAGAAAATGGGTTTTTCTTTTCTATTGCATCATCAGCCTGCAAATTTTCCAAACTTTTATGCCTTGCTTCCCTTTTAAACATAAGTTCCAATTCCAAACTATGTCTCTCAAGTTCGAAGTCCCACAGATCTCTAGGGCAGGGACAAAATGCTGCCAGTCTCTTTGCTAAAACAGCAAAAGTGACCTTTGCTCCAGTTCTCAAGAAGCTCCTCATCTCCATCTGAGACTACCTCAGGCTGGACCTTATTGTTCATATCACTGTTAGCATTTTTGTCAAAGCCATTCAACAAGTCTCTAGGAAGTTCCAAACTTTCCCACATTTTTCTGTCTTCTTCTGAGCCCTTCAAACTCTTCAAACCTCTGCCTGTTACCCAATTCAAAAGTCACTTCCACATTTTCGGGTCTCTTTTCAGCAATGCTCCACTTTACCAGTACCAATTTACTGTATTAGTCTATGTTCACACTTCTGATAAAGACATACCCGAGACTGGGAAGAAAAAGAAGTTTAATGGACTTACAGTGCCACATGGCTGGGGAGGTCTCACAATCATGGTAGGAGGCAAGGAGGAGCAAGTCATGTCTTACATGGATAGCAGCAGGCAGAGAGAGAACTTGTGCAGGGCAATTCCCGTTTTTAAAATCATCAGTCCTTGTGAGACTCCTTCCCTATCATGAGAACAGCGCAGAAAGACCTGCCCCCATAATTAAATCACCTCCCACTGGGTTCCTTCCTTCCACAACATGTGGAAATTGTGGGAGTTACAATTCAAGATAAGATTTGGGTTGGGATACAGCCAAACCATATCAGATAGGATGGATGTTTTAACAATGTTGTGTCTTCCTATTTATGAACATGGAATTTTTCCCCATTTGTTTATGTCATCTCTGATTTCTTCAAGCAATATTTTGCAATTCTCATTGTACAGATCTTTCACCTCCCTGGTTAGCTGTATTCCTAGGTATTTTATTCTTTTTGTGGCTACTATGAATGGGATTGCATTCTTGACTTGACTTTCAGCTTGAATGCTGTTGGTGTATAGGAATGCTACTGATTTTGGGTACATTTATTTTGTATCCTGAAACATTGTTGAAGTTGTTTATTATATCACGAAGCTTTTGGGCAGAGACTATCAGGTTTTCTAGGTATAGAAACATATCATCTGCAAACATGAATAGTTTTACCTACTGTCTTCCTATTTGGATGCCTTTTCTTTCTTTCTCTTGCCTTATTGCTGTAAAACTTCCATTACTAGGTTGAATAGCAATGGTAAGAAAGGGCATTCTTGTCTTATGCCAGTTTTCAAGGGGAATGCTTCCAGCATATTAAATTGGCCCATTCAATATTATGTTGGCTGTGTGTTTGTCATAGATGGCTCTTATTATTTTGAAGTATGTTCCTTCAATGCCTGTTTTGTTGAGAAATTTTAACATGAAGGAATGCCGAATTTTATTGAAAGCATTTCTCCATCCATTGAGATAATAATCATATGGTTTTAAATTTTTATGTTTCTTTATGTGATTAATCATATTTATTGATTTCCGTATGTTGAACCAATCTCACATCCCAGGAGCAAAGCCTACTTGATCATGGTAGGTTAAGTTTTTTATGTGCTTCTGGATTCAGTTTGCTGGTATTTTGTAGATGATTTTTACATCGACATTCATCAAGGGTATTGGCCTGAAGACTTATTTTTCTATTGTGTCTCTAATAGGTTTTGGTATCAGGATGATGCTGGCCTCATAAAACGAGTTAGGGAGGAGTACCACCTCCTCAATTTTTTGGAATAGTTTTAGTAGGAAGAGTGCCAACTCTTCCTAATACATCTCATAGAATTTGACTGTGAGACCAGGCATGGCGGCTCACACCTGTAATCCCAGCACTGTGGGAGGCAGAGACTGGTGGATCACTTGAGGATAGGAGTTTGACACCAGCCTGACCAACATAGCGAAACTCTGTCTCTATTGAAAATATAAAAAATTAGCTGGGCTTAGTAGCACGCACCTGTAATCCCAGCTACTCAGGAGGCTGAATCATGAGAATTGCTTAAACCCTGGAGGTGGAAGTTGCAGTCAGCCGAGATCACACCACTGCACTCCAGCTTGTGCGACAGAATGAGACTCTGTTTCAAAAAAGAAAAAAAAAGAATTTGATTGTGAATCCATCTGGTCTTGGGCTTTTTCTGGTTGGAAAGCTTTTCATTACTGATTCAATTTCAAAATGAATTATGAGTCTGTTCAGCAATTCAATTTCTTCCTGGTTCAATCTTGGGAAGTGGTATAGCTCTAGGAATTTACCCATTTCATCAGATTTTCTAGCCTGTGTGCATAGAGGTGTTCATGGTAGCCTCTGATGTTTTTTTGTATTTCTGTGGGGTCATTGATAACGTGTTCTTTGTCATTTCTCATTGTGTTTATTTGGCTCTTCTATTTCTTTCTTGATTTAGCTAGCAGTCTATCTTATTTTTTTCAGAAAATCAATTTGTAAATTTTCTCATTTTTTATAGTTTTGTCCATCTCAATTCCCTTCAGTTCAGATTTGATTTTGGCTATATCTTGTCTTCTGCTAGCTTTGGGTATGGTTTGTTTTTATTTCTCCAGTTCTTCTAGTTACGATGTTAAGTTGTTACTTTGAGATCTTTCTAACTTTTTGATGTGGGCATTTAGTGCTATAAATTTCCCTCTTGACATTGCTTTAACTGTGTCCCAGAGATTCTGGTATGTTGTGTCTTTGTTCTCATTAGTTTCAAATAATTTCTTGATTTTTGCTGTAATTTCATTATTTATCCAGAAATCATTCAGGAACATTCATTTCCATGTAGTGCTATCATTTTGCGTTATTTTCCTAGTATTTATTTCTTTTTTTTTTTTTTTTTGAGACAGAGTCTCGCTCTGTCACCCAGGCTGGAGTGCAGTGGCCGGATCTCAGCTCACTGAAAGCTCCGCCTCCCGGGTTTACGCCATTCTCCTGCCTCAGCCTCCTGAGTAGCTAGGACTACAGGCGCCCGCCACCTCGCCCGGCTAGTTTTTTGTATTTTAGTAGAGACGGGGTTTCACCGTGTTAGCCAGGATGGTCTTGAACTCCTGACCTCGTGATCCACCCGTCTCGGCCTCCCAAAGTGCTGGGATTACAGGCTTGAGCCACCGTGCCCGGCCTAGTATTTATTTCTATTTTTATTTTGCTGTGGTCCAAGAGTGTGGTTGGTATTATTTTTTTTCTCACATTTGCTGAGGATTGCTTTACTTCCAACTATGTTGTCAATTTTGGAATAAGTATGATGTGGCGCTGAAAAGAATGTACATTCTGTTGTTTTAGGGTGGAGTGCTCTCTACATGTCTATCAATTCCATTTGGTTAAGTTTCCAGTTCAGATCCTGAGTATCTTTGTTAGTTTTCTGTTTTGATCATCTATCTAATACTGTCGGTGTGATGTTGAAGTCTTCCACTATTACTGTGTGGTTATCTAAGTTATGTCACAGCTGTCTAAGAACTTACTTTATGAATATGGGTGTCCCTGTGTTGGGTGTGTATATATTTAGGATATATATGTCTTCTTGTTGAATTGATCCCTTTACCATTATGTGACAGTCTTTGTCTTTTTGTATCATTTTTGGTTTACAGTCCGTTTTGTTAGAAACTAGGATTGCAACCCCTGCTTTTTTCTGTTTTTCATTTGCTTGGTAGATTTTTTTCCATTCCGTTGCTTTGAGCCTGTGTGTGTCATTGCATGTGAGATAGGTCTCTTGAAGTGACAAAAATTGGGTCTTGCTCCTTTATCCAACTTGCCACTCTGTACCTTCTAATTGGTGCGTGTGGGCCATTTACATTCAAGGTTAAGTTTGATATGACAGATTTGTTCATGTCATCATGTTGTTAACTGGTTATCAGGTAGACTTGTTTGTGTGGTTGCTTTATAGTGTCACTGGTGTATGTACTTATTTGGGTTTTTGTAGTGGCCAGTAATGGTCTTTTCTTTTCATGTTCAGCATTCCCTCAGGACCTCTTATAAGGCAGGTCAGCCAGTGTGGTGGCTCATGCCTGTAATCCCAGCACTTTGGGAGGCCAAGGCAGGCAGATCATGAGGTCAGGAGATCGAGACCATCCTGGCTAACACGGTAAAACCCCATCTCTACTAAAAATACAAAAAATTAGCCGGGTGTAGTGATGGGCACCTGTAGTCCCAGCTACTCGGGAGGCTGAGGCAGGAGAATGGCATGAACCCAGGAAGCAGAGCTTGCAGTTAGCCAAGATCGTGCCACCGCACTCCAGCCTGGGCAACAGAGTGAGACTCCGTCTCAAAATAAAAAAAATAAAATAGGCAGGTCTGGTAATGAGTTCCCTCAGCATTTGCATTTCTGAAAACAATCTTATTTCTCTTTTGCTTATGAAGGTTAGTTTGACTAGCTATGAAATTCTTGACTGGAAATTCTTTACTTTAAAAATGCTAAATATTGACTCCCATTTTTTCTTGCTTGTAGGGTTTCTGTTGAAAAGTCTACTGTTATCCTGATATGATTCCCTTTGTAGGTGAGCTGCCACTTTTCTCTAGTTGCCTTTAACATTTTTTCTTTCATTTTTACCTTGACGTATCTGATGATTATGTGTCTTGGGTATGGTATTCTTGTGTAGTATTTTGCAGGATTTCTCTGAATTTCTTGAACATGAATGTTGTCTTCTCTAGTGAGGTTTGGAAAATTTTCACGGATGATGTCCTGAAATATATTTTCCAAGTAGGTCTCCCAATTTTTCAGGGACACCAATGAGTCAGAGATTTTGTGTTTTTACATAATCCTATATTTCTCAGATGTTTTGTTAATTCTTTTCTGTTTGTTTGCCTTCATTTTTGTCTGAGTTATTTTGGAAAACTGGTCTTTGGGCTCTGAGATTCTTTCCTCGGCTTGGTTGATTCTGGTATTAATACTTGTAAATGTATTCTGAAATTATTGAGGTGAGTTTTTCAGCTCTATTAGCTCAGTTTGGTTCTTTTTTAAAATGGCCATTTTGCATTTCCTCTCCTTTATCATTTTACTGTATTCCTTAGAATCTTTGGATTGGCTTTCAACTTTCTCCTGAATGTTGATTATCTTTGTTCCTATCCATATTTTGAATTCTATTTCTGTCGTTTCAACCATTTCAGCCTCATTAAGAAACATTGCTGGGGAACTAGTGTGGCGGTTTTGAAGACAGAAGACACTCTGGGTTTTTGAGTGGCCAGAGTTCTTGCACTGTTTTTTTTCTCATCTGTGTGGGCTGATGTTCCTTCAGTCATTGAAGTTGCTTTTTCTTTTGTTTGTTGTTGTTGTCATTTTTGTTTGTTTGTTTGCTTTTAATCTCTTCTTTGATGACCTCGGGAGTTTGACTGTGGTATAAGATGGGGTCAGTTGATTGGCTTCATTTCCATTAGATTTCTGGGGGACCAAGGCTCAACTCAACACTCCTGGGTTCTGTGCTCTAACACTATGGGGCTTGTACTGGCCCTGGCTTTTTTCTCTGGCCTCTTGAGGTTGGGAACCTGTTGTGTTGGAAGGGACAATGTGTTCCTAGACTACTGGCCACAACACTCTGAAGAGTGGTGCCCAAGTGCTTCATTGGGCAGTGGCAGCAGGATCCACGACCATTCACATGTGGCAGCAGAAGCAGCAGCACAGTAGGGTGCACAATCGTCAGCTGAGGCAAGGCGCTGGCAAGCTTGGGGCTATTGGCCTCCATTTGGGCATTGGAAACAGTAGACTCAGTGCCTCGCTGGAAGGGAGTTGGGGCACAAGTCCACTTGTATCCATGTGTCCTTTCACACCCACAGCAGTGTTGGGATGGGGGCAAAGTGCTGGCAGGCACAGGGCTGGTGACTTCCGTGCGCATGTTCATGCTGGCGGTGGTGGTGACATGGGATGGGTGGCAGGATCACTGGGTCCCTGTTTGGATTCACGCTGGCAGCAGTGGTGGCGCCGTGAAGGGGATGGGGCTGCTCGTGTCCCCAAGCATGTTTCTGCCCTCAATGATAGCACAGCCATAGGGCATCAGGTGGGGCAGTTGATGCATTTGTGCTGGTAACAGTGGCATGGTGGGGTGCAGGTACAGCCATTCACCAGTAGAGAAGACGAGTCGAGGTCTGTCTGAACACATGCATGCTGGCAAAGTGATGGGGGAACGGCCATGAGTGAGTGCATGCCAGCCAAGTGGCACGGGGAAGGCTGTGTTCGGGGGAGTTTTTGGGTGGGTGGATGATGCAGGTCAGTGGGAACTGCTCTCCTGGAGTTCTCCGGTGACGGTCAGGTGCAGTCTGACAGTGCAGAAGCTATGATTTGAGCCCCTGGGAGGCACCCAGGTTGTGCATTGAAGACTGTACTTCTAGCAGGCAAAGTGAAGCTAGGACCCCAGGAGAGGCCAGCAGACAAAAGTGTACGCAGGTCACACTGAACCTATCTCATGGGCAAGACTGGCCCAGCTTTTTCAGTTCTGACAATTGCCCTAAGGCTGGCATCTCCTCAGGGAGCGTGGTGAACCTTAGGGAATGGGCGTCTCCGTCCATGCTCCCCTGTAGACATTCCTGCACCAAACCCTCTGGGCTCCACACAAGCTGGAGTCCTGTCCCTACCACCTCTCTAAGCAGTTCTCCCTGGCAGTTTAAGTGTCCATGGGAGTTGTGGGGTCTCCTGCTGCCAGAATGATTGAAGTACGTGGCAAGAGTGAGTTGTTCCTCGCCTGCTCAACTCACCCCTTCAACGGGAGTCATGGGGCCAGGAATGAGTCCCCAGTTTTATCTTTGTTTTAATCTGGCTGACTTTCATCCATAAGATTGCAAACCACTTGACATTGGTCTCCATAACTGTCTATATTTTACCTATATTTTTTCCCTAGATCCAATTTTTCTTCTATGACCACTTCTTGTTCCATATTATATTTGAGGTATAATATATAATAATGAATAAATGATTTAAAGTATACCAGAGAATGTGCATAGGTTGTATGCAAATACTCTGCCATTTTATATCAGGGACTTGAACATCCACAGATTTTGATGTTCCTCATGGAACCGAAGTATGATTGTATGTTAATCTCTTAAAATTGTATTATTGTATTGATAATTATTTTGTTTGTATATCTATATATGCATTTTGGGGAAGAGGTTCTACGGTTATCAAATTTTGCATGCAATCTGTGTATGACTAAAAAAATGCTGCTCTATATGTTTCTTTTGACAATGGCAACAACAAAAACTCTTAGTACAATTTCAATAAAATCAATGTTGATTTTTTTTTTCATTTGTTACCTCTAACTTCAGCCTTGTTTATCCTAAATGCTTGATTCCACCTGGTTATCTAATAGCCAAGTGAAAATCTAAACACTGCATGACATTGTCAATTTCTAAAGGGAATAATTAATATTGTTAAAATGTCCATACTATCTAAACCATCTACAGAATTTCCACACAATCCCTGTCAAAATTCCAATGGGATTTTCTACAGAAATTAAAAAAAAACTATCTTAAGATTCATATGGAGTGACAAAAGACTCTAAATAGCCAACAAAATCTTGAGAAAGAAGGACAAAGTTAGAAGCACCACACTTTCCAATTTAAAAATATATCATACAACTACAGTAATTAAAATAGTGTACAGTATTGGTATACAAACAGTAATATAGACCAAATGAAAGAAACTAGAGAGCCCGGAACTAAACCTACATATATACAGTCAGATGATTTTCAACAAGGATGCAAATAATACATGGGGAAAGGACAATCTCTTCAACAAATGGTGCTGGTAAAACTGAATATTCATATACAAAAGAATGAAACTGGACCCTTACACCATACATAAAACAAGTCAAAATGCATTACAGATTTACATGTAAGACCTGAAACTGTAAAACTCTTAAAAGACAATATAGAAGAAAAGCTTATTGACTTTGAGCATGGCAATGATTTATTAGATATGACACCAAAAGCACAAGCAATAAAAGCAAAGTTAGACAAGTGGGGCTACATGAAACTAATAAGCTTCTGTGCAGCAAAGGAAACAACAGAGTGAAAAGGCAATCTACAGAATGGGATAAAATATTTGCAAACTATATATCTGATAAGGGGTTAATGTCTAAAATGTATAAGGAACTCCTATAACTCAATATTTAAAAACCCAAATCTAATTAAAAATTTTTCAAAGAATTTGCATAGATATTTCTCCAAAGAAGACATATGAATTAACAATTATGTGAAAGGATGTTAAATATCACTAATAATCATGGAAATACAAATAAAAACCACAATGAGATTTCACTTCACACCTATTCAGATGACTGTTGTCAAAAAGACAAGAAAAAATAAGTGTTAGAGATGATGGAGATTAATTGGAACCTTTGTACATTATTGATAAGAATGTAAAAAGCTGTATCTGCTATAAAAAACAGTGTGAAGGTTCCTCAAAAAGTTAAACACAGCCAACTACCATCTGATCCAGCAAACCCATCTCTTGATAGATACCCAAAAGAATTGAAATCGCTATCTTGAAGTGATAACTGTACTATCACATTCATTGCAGCGTAATTCACCAGAGCCAAGAGGTAGAAACCACCATATATACATTGACAGATGAATTAATAAAGACAATGTGATATTTACATGTGATGGAATATTATTCAGACTTAGAAGGAACTCCTGCCATTTGTGACAACCTAGATGAACCTGGAGGACCTTATGCTAAATGAAACAAGTCAGGCATAGAAGAATATGTAAGTGATTCTACTTATATGTGAGGTATGCATATAATAGTCAAAATCATAGAAGCAGAGAATAGAATGGTAGTTACCAAGTGCTGGAAGGAGCAGAAAATGGGGAGTTGTTCGGTTGACATAAAGTTTTGGTTATACAAGATAAGTAATAACTAGAGATTGACTGCACCACATAGCACCTATAGTTAGTACTACGTTGTGCACTTAAAAATTTGTTAATGGAGTAGACTTCATGTTAAGTGTTGTTACCATGCACAAAAAAGGACACAAATACATTTGGAGGTGATGGATGTGTCTATTACCTTGATTGTGGTGATGATCTCATGGATGTACACATTTGTTCAAACTCATCAAATTTCATACATCAAATATGTGCAATTTTTTATATCAATTATACCTTAAAGCTGTTAAAAACAATGAAATGTACCACTTGAAAATATAAATGAGTTAAAATTAGGGTTGCTATATCTGCTCACAATTTTTATTTTATAGAAGTGCTTAAATTTTCTCTTAAGTGAATGTGCTACTTTTGTAACAAAACAATATATGATGCTGGCAAGAATAGAAGTAGGCACTTTAATACATAATTCTTTTTTTTGAGATTATTAAATGTTGGTATGTTTCTATAATAAAAAAGTGAATTTTATGTTGTTAGAATACCCAAAAGAGTTGCGTAAAAATTTTATTTTAGTGTCTGATAATCTGCCCCCTAAAGCAAAGCAACTACTAGGTTAGGAAGGGAAAATAATGTATTTTTCAAAGCCTGTTTCCTTTTCCTTATGGGCACACAGCTAGACTGTATTTCCCATCATCCCCACAATCAGTAGGAGGCATTTGGTTGAACTGTGGAAAATGAATTGTGGAGTCAAGTGATGCACCTAACCTTTAGGCCTGGCACCGAAAACATCTCATGTGATTTTCTACATACTTTTCTATTTTGAAACTGTTTGATAAAGTGGATTTATTTTAGGACTTAACGGACAGTTGAGTCATTCAGTAGAAAAACTCCCAATTCTTTATTGGCTGCATGAAGCATACCATAATATTTTATTAAGTTGCTCTTATTTTGAAATTGCTCATTACAACAGTCAAACTATACTGACTACTTCAGGGATGGACCAGTATGCCAATCAAGCTGTGCTGCATTATGTAATTGCAATAGAAAAAACAAAGATTAAGGGGCCTTGAAGGGCCTAGTAAGGCACTCACCTGTTAGAAGTACTGAATCGCTTTTTTCTAATCACTTGATTATGGAATTTCCAGAACTTAAAATGGTCTTTACAAATACATGTTATTAGCATGTATTTTTTTCTAAGCCAGAGTTCGTCTTTTCTTTAGGATATGTTGAGTTTGTCCTATTTGCTCTGGCTAACATCCTGGTCATGTAAAGATTTAAATTTTGTTTGTAAACAGGTAAGGGTAAATCCACACCGATAAAAATACACACTTATGAGCCTTTCTAGGCCAATTTAAACAATAAAAATAAATTTAAATTTAAAAGTAAAAATAGAAAACACTACACCTCAGCTCGTAGTCCCGTAGACACACCGGAGTTCATTTTCTCCAAGGAAGAATTCTTGTTGATGATGCTTAACTATGTGAGAGCAGATGTAAACATTTTCCCTGTTACATAATCATAGCAATTCCTTCACTAGGCTGAAAGAGAAGTATGCAATGTCAGATTAGAGATCTCTTATGCATGTGGCAATCTTTTTCACTTTTCTTTAGAGGAGAAAATAAACTAGAAATGTTGGGGTCAGTTTCAGGGTGCCCTTTTTTTCCGAAGAACATGTGTATGCATGCCCACTCACACCTGTGAGCGTGCATGTGTATTTTGTGTGTAAATGTGTAAAATAAAGACTTGTGTTTTGTGTTTAAATCCTAAACAGAGAAAGAAAATTCTGACGAGTTTGGAGCTAATGATTGCAAGACTTTAACTTGCTATCCCGAATGGATGGATTATTATATAAACTATAAATATAACAAGCATTCTTTCAGCCTGCAAAATAGTAACTTACTTTGACAGCCATAGAGCTTTTTCTTATCTCTCCCTTTAAGTGCTCTCTTCTGCGCAGTGCAGGCTGCTGCTGATTCTCTGTTCGCATAAGTAGTAAATGCTGAGGTGTCACCTCGGAGTTGGCAGTATGATCAATCACAGCCTCACCTTGGAGAGGGTCTTTCCCTGCTTGGTGACAGGACGCATATCTTCGAATGCATATTATTTTGAAAACCTTAGAGGATGACCTCTAGAATACCATAAACATGATAATCGTGATCCTTATATTTTACTCTATTTATTTCACTTCTCCTCCCCCAAAGAAAACACATGGAGTTCACAAAGCAAAAGCAGCCTTAATATTCAGTTTTGAAGGCAGGAAAAAATCACTACTAACTTTCTAGTCAAGTTACAGACAACACAGTTTCTTCATCTATCTCAAGAAATGTTCATTGCATTGTGTACCTTCCCCAAATTTCTAGGCTTACCTTCAAATATTAAGCTTTTGGTGATTAAATCTCCATTATTTTGGATTCCTTGAACAAAAGAAATATTTTTATATTTAGTGTATGCTCTGCCTAAAGTGTACCCACCCTGCCACCATTCCTTCAGTATTCTGTTATCCTCTAGTCGTTGAACAAACATTCTTTCTTCAAGTCAATGTTCACTTGTCACTCTCCTATGTGAGGTCTTTCTCCAGCCACCAAGCACAGTTAGTTGTTTTCATGTTGTTATTTCCACAGTATATACCATTTTCCTGTTATGGTTATCTGTTATGGTCAAATATATAGTCATTAGTTAATATGTTAGTCTCTTGCATAGGATCTTGAGCTCCTCAAGGGCACAGAACAAATACTATCAGTTTCTGTAACACTCAGTCCAGTGCCTGGTATGTAATAGCAGTCAATAAATAGGCATTGAACAAATTTGGATATACCCCATTTCTTCAATTAGTCAACCTGGCATAGTAGTTTAGAGAATGGGCTCAAATTTTGACTGTCCTAGATTCAAGTCCTAGCTTTTCCGATTATCAGCCTTGTAATCTTGAACAAGTTATCTCTGTATTACTGCTTACTCACTGGAAAACATGAATAACAATAATACCTGCCTACTGGAATTGTTAAGAGGATCTAATGGGAAAATAGATGTAAGCTGTACCATGAAGTGCCTGAGATACACTAAATGTTCATCAAATGACCCTTTTCTTTTTTCTATCCACCCTTTACCAGCTGTCTCTTAACAGACCCGAAGTGGTAGGTAAATGATATTGGTAGGGAGGGACTTTTTTCCTTAAGCTGAAAGCCCCAATGTAAAATTGGAAACAAATTTATATTGAATGGGTATTCACTGGTACATACATTCTTCTTGATCAATGAAAAGACATAGTATTGAAAATATGTTCAAGTGTAAATAAAACTGAAATTCATCAGATTTGCCCTTTCTCTATAATAACAGAGCAAAGGGAGGTGTGAGTTACATTTTAAAACTTCACATAACATCTTTAACTCTATTTCTTGGTCAATTTCAAGATAAATTGCTGTACATTATACATGGGAGTATTTCTCAATAATTCTTTTGCAGTATTTTTCTTTAGATATGCATATACCCATAGACAATTGCAGGTTAACAGCTTGTATTGGAGAGCACTATGAATCAAAAAGCCAAGTAAAATCCTGTTGTTACCTTGAAAAATTATTTGAAAACTAACTTGCCTTGCTGATAAAACTATAATTACATTTTACATTCTTCACAATATTACTCAGCGAATTGTATTTTTTTTTTTGTACAAACTCTTTGTCCTTGAAAATAGGTTATTACAGCAAAGCAGCTTTCCAAGACAGATAACTTTCCTGAGATAAACCTTTAGATCTTCACAAGCTCTCTTTGTTCTGTTCTTGTCTATACTTTTCAAAGAGTTAGAAATATCTGCAGTGTATTTGACACAGCTACAGCTGCCTTTAAAAAGCGTTGCCTTTCTGGTTGATGTAAAACAATATTACAAAACCTTGGATGAGCTATAGGTAGGGATCAGACTGTATACGTAACATTTAAAAATGCCCAGAATATTTATCTGTTAATGTAGTCTAATATATACTTCATTCTTCCCATTATAATGCAAACTATAATTTCAATCAATAGAAGTTCAAATTAAAGTTCCTATGTATATATAGATTTTTAAAGTTCAACTTAACCAAGGAAGTAATGCAATTGGAATGAACTTAAGTAGGGCCTTCTGCAAATAAATATTACAATTTTATTTTTATTTATGTATGTACTTATTTATTTTCTTTTAATTATTTTGTTTTAAAAGATTTTATAACATTTGGGGATGAATTTTGGTTTTTATCTATCAATCTTGCTAATAACTCAGTGTTAAGATTCATGCAAATACATAAACATCTTACAAGCAAGCCAAACTAAAGAAATAATTTGAAGTCATTTGCTTTCTCCAGAAAGCAGAAATAAAATAATGTGGTAAATCATGAACTCTGATATGATTTGTACGATAGCAGGTACCTTTTTCCCTTTTTTCCAGTTATATATTTAAAGTCTCGGACAGTGCTTGCCACATAGTAGGTGTCCAATGAATATTTGTTGAATGAATGAACACTTATCTAATTTTAGGAACCTTACAGGGTCATTGCATAAAATTTGGAAAATGTAGAAATTGTATTGAAAAAGATAAAAATCACCCATAATTCAACAACTCAAAAGTGCTAACATATTTCTTTTATTTCCTTTGCTTTAGTTACATTTTTTGGCTTCAAGAAAAATAAACTCATCTAGCACATACAAAAGTAAAAGTTTTGAAAGAATTTTCCCCTGATATCTCTGGGTGGGGCTTTGGAGTTTTTTGTTTCTTCCTTTTTTTCATTCTCTTGATTCTTTCTATTGACTCATTTTCTGTGTTTGTTCTTCATCATATTTATTGTCAAAATACTCCTCACCCCTAGTTCAGATACTTTAAGCTGCCACCACCATTTGACACTGGGAGACTTGTCAGACAGTAACTTTCTTACTTGGCCGATTACCTCCCTTTGAGTCAGGGAAACATACATTCTTTCCAACTCATATCAACTGGAGGATTATGGGTGTTTTGTGGTGTTGTGGGATACCTAGTCTTACCTACTCAGAATAGGTTATAGGGATGTTTTAATGGGACACCTCCCATAAATGCAGTAAAATCTGTGCCATTAAGGACCATGTCTTTTACCATTTCTGATACATCTTAGTTACTCAATAAATGAGTGATTAATGAACAAGCCAAATAAAGGGCATATAGATGGGAATCTTTGAAAACCACTTTTTGCAATACGAACAAGTTTGATGCTTCTATATATGTATGTGTTGGGGAGGTGAGGGAGTGTGGTACAGAAATAGGTGTCTAAGTATTTGTGTGTATATATGAAAATGTTACATTTGTTGGGCTGCTTTTTCTACACCAAGGGTGATAGATCACTACCTAGTGCAGCTGATGGTGCATGCAGCCTGGCACTTATGGAGTACTGGCATGAATTTGGTGCTCTCTCTTAAAGCTACAGTAACCATACTTCAAAGAACTGCAGGTGGCATCCACACAGACTGCTAGATTTTTTAAGTGAGAAAGGATGAATCAGGAATTTGTTTATTTTAGTTTAATAACTTTGTTTTCAATTAAAATAAAGGACTTGCAGAGAACTCGAGGGGCACAGAATGGACCGTCAATAAAATTATTCTACTTTTGTCACTATTAAATATTTTGTGACATTCTATTTTCTGTTGCTTTATGAAATTTGAATAAAAGTGGACTTAATGATCTGTAGGGCCTTGCCTAATTCTGGTACTTGGTGACTATTAGATAATTAGATCTATAATTATTAGTATAATCATTAGCATTATCAATATTATAAATAGCAACCCCATTCAGATACATATACACAAGAAATTAATGGATTTGAATTATCCAGATTACACTCTTACCTCATCCTGGAAGTGTGGAAATAGTTTTTGTATTTCAAATGGGTAAACAAGATCTTAGATATTATATTTTGAGTGACTATAATGGACAGTAGAGAATCGGAATTAAGACTCTGGAAATGACATTTACTACATATTGAAAATTATTGGTACACAATATTTCAATCATTTTATGTCAGCATTTAAAAATAAATTTTCTCTGTAATAATCTAGATAGCATTTTAAAAAGAAACCCTTCTCTGTGACTTTGCAGTAGATAATTCCCTTTTATTTTCTCCATAAACAGTTCAAGAAAAGGGCACTCATCACTTAGGCTTTATGATAATAATCCAGGTCGAAATACTAGTTAACTACTCCTCTATCTTTTCTAATTCTATATAGTTTTCAATGTGTGTGGTGAATGATTAAAATTCTCCATTCAGTATCCACTGTTTATCTTTCTTAAATCCTATTTTGAGTAATCCTTTCTATAGGCAAAACTACTTTATTCCTTGGGTAAAGTTTACCATTTAAAACTTTCATTGGCATGACATTTTCCCCAGTTTAGGTTTTGCTCATCTATTACACAGAGCAAACTTTCTAATTTCAAAATAATCTACTCTTGTGATGCTTCTTCTTTAATACAAAGCTTTAATAACTGCTGTTACTTTTTTGCATTTTCAGACTAGTGAGTCTTTCAAATCATGTAAAAAATTTGAGCTGCATTTATATTTAAACTAACTTTTGGGGGGGGCATGTGCAATCAAGTATATGTCACAGAGGCTTTACAACTAGCCTTTGCATGTAGAAACAGAAAAGGAAAAGGTCCATATAGTTTTCAAATAAGTTATAGAACTTTAAGAGTTAACTATGTACGAATACCTTTATAATGCAAAATACATGCTCACACAAGAGTGTAAATATTAGAATAAACATTTTCGTCTATTTGAAAACATATCCTTTCTACAAATGATCATGTGGCAGCAAAAGCTGAGTGATAATATCTGGGGAATAATCGGCAAGGCAAATCTTATTTTTTCTCTAAAGTGTTAGACATTGGATTAGGTAGAGAACTTTGTGGATGACTAGTGATGTTTTTTAAAAGTTGTATGCACATGTTTTGATCATGTCGGCATTATTTCAGCAAATGCTCTACTTTTAAAGAAGGCAACATTTCCACTTTAAAATCAATAACAAACTTTAAAGTCTATTCAAATAAAAGGCTGAGGTATCAGTATATGAGCTGAAGTCAGTTTTCCACACTCAGCAGGAGACAATGTTATAAAAATGAAATAAACAAGAACTAAAAAAAATTGTCATGCCCTTTATTGTTCACTGTCAACTTAAGATCATTTTTAAACTTCCAGTTAAGAAACTTGCTTGAAATATATTGAATCGCTAGGAAGAGTAACATGGAAAATACCAACCTCAGATGTTTGCTTGGGTTGATTTTAGTCCTCTTCCATTAACAAGGAAGTACACTAAACTGCTGAACTTCACTTTAACTGGATGCTTATTTATTGACTAGCACAACTACAGTTTTAAAAGGATCTGTTTATGTTCCTACAAAACATTGATAATATTGTTTTAATTTGTTAAGTATTTGTTAAGTTTGGTGTAGTCAGATACAGCACAGTAAGGGAAACTTGGACCAGAAAGGCAAAAAGAATAAGTTTATTACTCACGAACTCCAGAGAGAAGAGGGAAGCATGCTTTGCAGGGTCAATGGGAGTGAGTAGGGGGCATTCAGGATGTGTACTCAGCCAGCAGGTAGACAGTAAGAGTGAGAGGGAGGGACCTGTGGGCCCGTGCCTTTTTTGAAGTCTGGGTCCTTATCTATGTAGATTTTTTGTGACAGGTTGTATTGGTTAATTTGAAAGGAGCAAGAGGCTAAGCATGGGAATTTGGGCTTCAATTGTCGGTTTCACCAGGCTTGCTTACAAGCAGAAATAAGATGGTCAAGCACTTCAGTGTATGGAGCCTTATCTACTTGGGACACAAAAACAGGAACTGAGAGGACTGTCTCAAAATATGTAGGTCAAGGGTGACAAGCTAGGAACAAAGCAATAAGATGGATGCCAGTGCAGCATTCATATTAATGAGATTTTTGACAATCACTATTTGTCATCAAATGTGTAGTATCACACTAATGAATTGGTTCATTTTGTTTGTATTTTCTATTTAATTTTTTTAAATATTATAATGTCTTGGTTTTTGTTTTTGATTGATAATATATACTTGAATTAAATATTCTGTTGTTTCCTAGCTTCTCTACTTTTTGTCTGAAGAAAATTTTATGTTCACAAAAAACTGCTTAACTTAAAAATCCTTACTGATGATTTTAGCGTCTTTACTTTTTGCTGAAAGAGAACTTGATGTTTAACAAAAGGTTTAATTTTTAGAAACTCACATATGAGAAAGGTTCAAGATGACTGAGTAGAAGCAGCTAGTGTGCACCACTCTCACAGAGGAGACAGACTGGGGAATACACATTAGCTCTTAAAGTGGATTGTCCAGGAGACCACATTGGGATTCATTAAGGAAACAGTGACAACCCATGGAGAGCAGAGAAGAGGAAGGCACCTACCCAGGATTGGCATGGAGCCAGGAGAGACGTCCTATCCCTATCAAATGGTGAGTGACGGTCCCTGGGGACCTACACTTCTGCCATGGACCTTTGCAACCTGAGAATGGGAGAGCCCGCCTGACCACTGTGGGCCTCCAGAGTGACACAGAAAGCTGCCTGGAGTCTGAGCAGAGCCAGCACTCAAGCCCACACTGAGCCCCATGGGCCTTGGATCCCTGAACACCTTGGCACCAGTTTCTGTAGCCCTGCCAGCAAGGGAAGCCTGACCCTTTCACATGCCCCTAGGACAGGGGCTGCATCCACAGTGCTAAGAAGTGGACAGATTTTAGGCCTCACATCTGCTGCTCATTGCCAGGCAAGGGCCACTGGCCTAGACCCCAGCACAGCCACCCTACCACAGCTGAGGACTCCAGATGGTCACAACTCTCCATTTCTCTGAGCCAGAACTCCCACTGTGATTGTCATTGTCAAGGTCCCTGCCTCTGCTTATCTCAAGCTGGGGAGGGAGCAAACAGCCTGAAAACTGTCACAAGGCCTCCAGCACGCTGCAGCTGCTGTATTGAAAGGAAGCCAAACTGTTTTCCATGTGGGTCCTTGCCCCTGCTGTTACTCACTGGGTAAGGCCTCCCAGCCTGGGACCCCAGCACAGCTACCCTAACCCCACCTAATCACGTTAGTCAGTGGCCCTGCTTTCTCTGTGGTGGAGCTCCCAAAGACAACAGAAAGGCCTTAGCAAGTACCTGCACTTGCTGCCCTGCAGCTAAGGAGGAAACAAATAGGCTCATTTCTTTGCTCACACCTCTAGCATGCCACAGCTGCCCTATAGAGAGGAGGACAGTCTTCTCTGTGTGACCGCACCCCTGCTCTTCTTCCAACAGGGTCCCCTGGCTTGGGCCTGCAGCACAGCCACCCCACTCCTGTCTGATCATTCTAATTGTCAGTGGCACTGTGTTTCTCCTGGAACACCTAACGAAAGAAACGCAGGCATAGTGCCAGCGATCAGTGGGTGCTTCCCCAAAACCCAGCAGTGGACCTGATGAGGAAGTGACCTCTTTCACCATCACATCACAGAGCATGGCTGCAAATGTGAGGAAATACAAAGGAGCCACACAGCTGAGTAAGAGTCTACCTACTGGTCATTACTCTTAAGCACAATCTACTGTATTGCAGCCCAAACTACAAAACCAAAAATGCTTTGAAAGTATATACCCCTCTGAAAGCAAGGGCAATAATTCAGCCACAAATAAAGACCCTGCACAGAGCTTTGGCCCTCTGAAAACATCCAGAAATGAAGTCAACTGATACCACAATTAAAGGAACACCAACACTCCCAGATAAGAAAGAATCGACACGAGAACTCCAGCAATTAAAAAACCCAGACTGTCCCCATACCTCCAAATGAGTCCAACAATGGTTCTTACCCAATCAGAAATGACTGAAATGACAGGCAGAATTCAGAATCTGGATGGCAAGGAAGCTCATTGAGATTTAGGAGAAAGTTAAATCTTAGCCCAAGGAATCCAGTAAAATGATCCAAGAGCTGAAAGACAAACTAGCCATTTTAATGAAGAACCAAAATGAACTTCTGGAGCTAAAAAATTAACTACAATAATTTTGTAATAAAAATAGAAGTATTAACAGAATAGACCAAGCTGAGGAAAGAACCTCTGAGCTCAAAGATGTGTTATTTGAGTCAATTACATTAGATAAAAACAAAGATAAGATTTTTTAAAAATGAACAAAACTCTGAGAAATAAAGAATTATTTAAAGAGAGCAAATCTATGACCCATTGGCATTGGCATTCTGAAAGAGAAAGAGGGAGAATAAACAACTTGGAAGATATATTTGAGGACATAGTCCATGACAGTTTTCATAAACTTGCTATAGAGGTTGACATGCAGAACCAAGAAATACAGAGAACCCCCTGACTATATACCATACAATACAACTATCCTCAATGCACACAGTCATCAGATTCACCAAGGTCAATGCAAAAACAAAACAAAACAAACAGAAAAACCAAAAATCCCAAAAATCTTAATGGCAGCTAGAGAGAAGGGACAGGTCATGTACTGAAGGATCCGCATCAGGCTAGCACCAGACCTTCCTACAGAAACCTTACAAGCCACAAGTAATTGAAGGCCTATTTTCAGCATTTTTAAAGAAAAAACATTTTATATTTTTAGGATTTTATGTCCTACCAAACTAAACTTCATAAGTGAAAGATAAATCTTTCTCAAAAAAGCAAATGCTGGCCGGACACATTGGCTCACGCCTGTAATCCCAGCACTTTGGGAGGCCTAGATGGGCGGATTATCTGAGGTCAGGAGTTTGAGACCAGCTTGACCAACATGGTGAAACCCCGTCTCTACTAAAAGTACAAAATTAGCCAGGCGTGGTGGTGCATACCTGTAATCCCAGCTACTTGGGAGGCTGAGGCAGGAGAATTGCTTGAACCCAGGAGGCGGAGGTTGCAGTGAGCAAAGATTGCACCATTGCACTCCAACCTGGGCGACAGAGCGAAACTCCATCTCAAAAATAAAAAAAAAAAAAAGTGCTGAGGGAATTAGTTTCAACTAGACCAACCTTACAAGAAGTCCTTAGTGGAGTGCTAGACACAGAATCAAAAAAATGACACTGCTATCACAAAAACACACTGAAGCACATAGTCCCCAGGCACTATAAAGACTATCAGACAATCAACTCTACATAACAACCAGCTAGCAACATGATGACAGGATCAAAATCTCACATAATAACACTAGCCCTGAATGTAAATGAGCTAAACCTCCACTTAAAAGGTATAGAGTGGCAAGCTGGATTAAAAAGCCAAGAGTCAACCATCTTCTGTCTTCAGGTGATCCATCTCACATGTAATGGCACACACAAGCTCAAAGTAAAGGGATCGAGTAAGAGCTACAATGCCAACAGAAAACACAAAAGAGCAGGAGTTGCTATTCTTTTATCAGATAAAATGGATTTTAAACCAATAATAAGCAGGAAAAAGAAGGGCATTACCTAATGATAAAGGGTTCAATGCAAAAAGACGATGTAATTATTCAAGGTATATATGCACCCAACAATGGAGCACCCAGATTCATAAAAACAAGTTCTTCTTGGCCTATGAAAAGACTTAGACAACCACACAATAATAGTGAGTAGAATACTTCAACACCCCACTGACAGTATTAGATCATCAGGGAAAAAAATCTAACAAGGGAACTCCGGACTTAAACTTGACACTTGACCAATTTGACCTAATAGACATCTACAGAGCACTCAACAACCGCAGAAATACAGTATTCTTATGTTCACATGGAAGATAGTCTAAGATCAACCCCATTCTCAGTCAAAGCAAGTCTCAATAAGTTTTAAAAACCTGAAATTATGCCAAGCATACTCTCAGACAACAGTGTAATATAGAAATTAACATCAACAGAACTGCTTAAAACTATACAAATACAGGGAAATTAAACAGCTTACTCCTAAATAAACCCTGGATGGACATTAAAATTAAGGCAGATATTTTGAAAAATGTCTTCTAAATTAATGACAATAGGAATACATCTTACCAAAATCTCTGGGATGCAGCTAAAGTAATGTTAACAGGAAACTTTATAGTCCTAAACACATTCATAGAAAAGGTAGAAAAACATCAAATTAACAATCTAACTTTGAACCTGAAGGAACTAGAAAATAAAAAACAAATCTCAAAGGGGAAAAGAAAGAAAGTAGAGATGAACTGAATGAAATTGATATCCAAAAATCCATACAAAAGATAAATGAAACCAAAAGTTGGTTATTTGAAAAAAACAAGACTGATAGACCAGTAGCTACATTCACAAAGTAAAATTTGTGAAGATATAAGTAAAATCAGAAATGACACAGATGACATTACAGTTGATCTCTCAGAAATACAAAAGATGCTCAGAGAATACTAAGAACTCTATGCATATGAATTAGAAATTCTAGAGGCAATGAATAAATTCCTGGAAAGACACAGTCTCCCAGAATTTAATCATGAAGAAATTGAAATCCTGAGTAGACTAATATCGAGCTCTGAAATTGAATCAGTAATAAAAATCCCACCAACCAGAAAAAAAAAGCGTGAACCAGATGGATTCACAGCTGAATTCTATCAAACATACAAATAAGATTTGATAGCAATCCTATGGAAACTATTCCAAAAACCTGAATAGAAGGGGCTCCTCCCTAATTCACTCTATGAAGCCAGCGTCAGCCTAATACCAAAATCTGGCATAGACACAATGAAAAAAGAAAACTTTAGGCCAATATCTGTGATGAATATAGACACAAAAATCCTCAACAAAATACTAGCATACCAAGTACTGCACTACATCAAAAATTAATACAGCACAATCAAGTAGGCTATAATCCTGGAATGCAAGGTTCAAAATACACAAATTAGTAAATTTAGTTCCTCACATAAACATAATTAAAAGCAAAAATCATGTGATCATCTCAATAGATGCAGAAAAAGCTGTTGATAAAATCCAACAATCCTTCATGATAATAACCCTCAATAGACTAGGCATCAAAAGAACATACCAAAAATAATAAGAGCCATCTATGAAAAACCCACAGCCAACATCATACTGAATGGCAAAAAGCTGGAACCTTTTTCCTTGCAAACTGGAACAAGAAAAGGATGCCCTCTCTCACTACTCCTATTCAACATAGTACTGGAAGACCTAGCAGGAACAATCAGGGAAGAGAAAGAAAAGGAATCCAAATAGGAAATGAAGAAGCCAAAATATGTTTCTTCACTGATTATATGATTCTATACCTAGAAAATGCTAAACTCTGCCAAAAGGCTCCTAGAGCTGATAAACTATTTTAGTAAGTTTTCAGAATACAAAAATAAATGTACAAAAATCAGTGGCATTTCTATACACCAATAATATCCAGACTGAGAGTCAAATCAGGAACATAATCCCATTTACAACAGTGACAAAGCAAATGAAATTCTGGAATTATATTTCACCAAGGAGGTGAAAGATCTCTACAAGGAGAACTACAAAACACTGCTAAAAGAAATCAGAGATGGCACAAATAAATGAAAAAACATTCCAGGCTCATGGAATAAATATCTAAGAATAAATATCATTAAAATGGCCTTACTGCCCAAAATTATCTATGAATTCAAAGGTATTCCTATCAAACTATGAGCATCAATTTTCACAGAATTAGAAAAAAATATTTAAAAATTCATATGTAATTTAAAAAGACCCCAAACAGCCAAAGCAACCCTAGCAAAAGGAAAAAAAAAAAAGCTTGAGGCATCACACTACCCAATTTCAAACTATACCGTAAGATTATAGTAACCAAAATAGCATGGGACTATGTGCAAAAACAGACACATACACCAGTGGAACAAAATAGAAAACTCAGACATAAATCCATATATCTATAACCATCTGATCTTTAAAAAGGCCAACAAAAACAAGCAATGTGAAAATGACGGCCTATTCAATAAATGGTGCTGGGATAACTGGATAGTCATATTCAGAAAAATAAAACTAGACCTTTGCTCATATATAAAAGTTAACTCAAAGTGAAATAAAAGTTTAAATACAAGACCTCAAAGTATAAAAATCCTAGAACAAAACATAGGAAATACCCTTTTAGACATTGGCCTTGGCAAAGAATTTTTGGCTGAGTCCCCAAAAGCAATTGCAACCAAAACTAAAATTGACAAGTGGTAGCTAATTAAACAAGGGCCGTTCAGCAAAGCAAAATAATCCAACAGAGTAAACAGATAACCTATTGAATGGGAGAAAATGTTCAGAAACTCTATATCTGACAAAGGGCTTAATATCCAGAATCTATAAGGATCTTAGACAAATTAAGAAGCAAAAAATAAAAACCCATTAAAAATAGGCCAAAGACATGAATAGATGCTTCTCAAGAGAAGACACACAAGTGTCCAACAAACATATGAAAAAGTGGTCCACATCAATTATCACTGGAGAAGTGCGAATCAAAACCACAATGAGATAACATCTCACACCAGTTAGAAGGGCTATTATTAAAAAGTTAAAAAACAACAGATGCTAACACGGCTGTGGAGAAAAACGAATGCTTATACATTTTGGTGGGAATGTAAATGAGTTCAGTGATTGTGGAAAGCAGTTTGGATATTTCTCAAAGAAATTAAATCAGAGCTACCATTTAAAACAGCAATCCTATTACTGAGTATATACCCAAAGGAAAATAGATCATTATACTAAAAGGACACATGCACTCGTATGTTCATTGCCACACTATTCACAATGGAAAGACATGACGCCTACCTAGGTGCCCATAATGGTAGATTGGATAAAGAAAAAGGTGGCACATATACACCAGGGAATACTACACAGCCATAAAAAAATGAAATCATGTCCTTTGCAGCAGCATAAATGGGTCTGAAGGCTATAATTCTAAGTGATTTAAAGCATAAGCAGAAAATCAAATACTACAGGTTCTTACTTACAAGTGGGAGGTAAATATTGAGCACACATGGACATAAACATAGGAACAATAGACATTGCAGACTACTAAAGGAGGGAGGGAGAGAGATGAGGAGATGGGTGCAAAAACTACCTGTTGGGTACTGTGCTCATTACCTGGGTACCAAATACCCATTTAATAAACTTGCACATGTAGCCACGTATCCTTGTATCTAAAATAAAAGTTGAAATTAAACCTTACAAAAATTTTAAAAACACAAAAACAGCGTCACAGATAATTTCTTTGCAGTCAAGTTCCACATTTGTTAATGTCTGTTTTTCTTTCAGTGTCTCTCGAATTCATCCCATGATCTGAATTTCAGTAGATCCCAGTCCACTGACTCTTTATGCAGATAATTTTACCTCCAAAAAGTATGGCTTTTGTTCTGTTTTTCTCTGGATACAGTTTTCAGTATCTTCTATTACTTAAAAAAACATGGACAATGTCTTTCTTTTCCTGTGTCTTTTTACTTTGTATCTTTTTTTATGGAACTAAGATTCACAGAATTGATTACCTCATAATCATTTGTTGTTCATGATACACCATTATTTTTCTATAAGTGTTTCTATTTTCTTCAACATTTTATTATTGTATTCGTTTATATGTTTATGTAAAAATTTGGTTACTCAATGTCTCCTATGTGTTAGTCTGTTAAGGTCATTTTTAACAAGAACTAATATTGCATCTTCAAGGTTAATAGTCCTTGAGCCTGGGATGTTAAGACCAGTAATTCCCATTGAGAGAAACCTGGTTGGGGGTGGGGGCGAAGTATGCTGAGTAAAGAAAATAGAGTCAGGAAAGAAGGCATGACATGTACATAGAAAATGAGTAGTTTGTTTTGACTAAAGCATAAAACAGGTTAAGGGAAGTAGGAAGAGGTCAGATTGTTAATGGCTTTGAATTCCAATCCAAAGAGTTCATAGTTTATTACATGGGAAGAACTTTCGTGCAAATAAATAACTTTTGTCACTTTTGAAATTTAGAAGAGTCTCATATCTGAAGCCACGCCATGGTAGATGTATATGTGAGAGAGAAAAAAATAGGGATGGAGATCCTGGAAGTGGTAAGATCTTAGCTGTTCAGAATTTTAAACATACATCTTTTTATGTTAGCTTTTGTTACGGTTTATCCCGTTGCCTGTAGAATACTTTTTTTGTTTTTATCACAGTTATCCCAACACCTTCTTTTTTGATCTTTGTAAGTTCGTAGATATTTACTTAGGTAAGAATAAACTTATTCCCCGGTGTTTGCTGATTATAAACATGTATCTGGAAGGGCAGGAACACACTGCATCTACGTAAGTCTGCTGCAGCATCAGCAAGCTATTGGTATTCGGAATACTCTGCTAGAACATTTCAAATGAAGTTATTTGTCTGTTGCTGCTTTTTAATGTTTTAAATGTCTTAAAATGCTTAATAGTTGGAATACAAAAATGCCTGGAGAGCACTGGCAAGGATTGGTAAATATAACATACTTCCTTCCCTATCATGATTTATGGGAGTCAGAGCAAGTTGTTTGTTTGTTTATTATCAGAAAAAATGGAGGTTATCCAAAAATAGATGCTATCAAGTAGCACCTGAAGACTATTATTTTGGTAAATCCAGCATGGAAAGGTAGTTACCAATCCTTTTATTAATAAAATTCTTTTTTGTAAAACAGAAATATATTTATATAGGAACATCACATTGTACACCAAAATATATACAATTATTATTTGTCCATTAAAAATAAATACATTTTTGAAAGTTTAATGTTGGGTGCTGGCAACTTAAACTTTCATATTTCTCACACTCTTACATGTTCAATTCTTTATTGTATTCTCTTCATTACTTAGAGAATATAACTAAGTTAATTAAGCAAGGAAGAAGAATTTTATATTAGTCATGATGGGGTAGGTCATGCTGTGGTAAGAACTCAAAGATCTCAGAGACTTAAACAAAAGTTTATTTATTGCTTCTGATACACAGATATCTCGACTTTATTGTGTGTTCAGCTTCCCATTATCCTCACTTGGGAATCCTGGTTGATGGACTCTTCCTTCTTTGAAACATCGCTTCTTATTCTGGCCAGCAGGAAGGGAACATGGCGATTTGTTCATGATATCTTTAAAAAGGTGTTGGCACCTATGGCATGTGGACCAAGTCGAGTTCACCATCTGCTTTATTAAAACACAGCCACACTTTTTCACTTATGTCTTGTCTGTGACTGTATTTTAACTGGAAGGGCAGAATGGAATTTTTGTGAGAGAGACTATATGCGGCTCAGAAAGCCTTCAATACTTATTATCTGGTCCGTCACAGAAAAATAAGTTTGCTAATCCCTTTCTTAAATGGTTCTTTCTAGAAGTAAAGACACCATATTTCATCACATGCCCACATACCACTGGCCAAATTAAGTCATGTGGCCGGGGCTCACTTCAATGAGGAAAGGAAGAACAATCATATTATGTGCCCTGCACAATGTGGACAGAACTTCTGACTACTGTACATCCTTGCTTTCTATATTTCATTCTCTTATTTTCTACCCTTCACACACTCTCTCACCTTATTTCACTGGCAGTTAATTCTTGTGTTGCCCTACTTTAGAATTTATTATACAGTATTGGAGTGATCTATTTGCTTTCCTGTATTCCTTCACTCTATCACACTATAAACTCCATGAAGGCAGGACTCCTGTTTGCCTCATTTACCACCTGCCTTATTTCTCAGCACCTATAGAAGAGCATTGCATTAGGCCCTCTATCAGAGCACCTTATTCCATTTCTTCAGTTTTACTACAATTATTAGTGTAATAATTTTGTGTTTAGTATGTGAGAGGAAAATAAATTTTGGGACCCCCAAATCACTAAGCCAAAGGGAAAGTCAAACTGGGAACTGGGTCAGGCAAACCTGCCTCCCACCTTATTCCTAACTAAGTAAGCTAGCTACAAAGATAAAAAAGCTACATACCTTCCTCACAATTTGCCCACAAGGAAATTCCTTGCAGTCCTCACGACCTTTACACTAAAACAGTTCTGTTTAATTTCACATTGGGAATGTAAATTAATAGCTTACCTTTACAGGTGTGGGACGAAGGACAGAACTCAAAACCATCCGTCTGCTCACCTGAGACAAATGCATATCTGAATACTTCCTCTGCCCTATTGTTTATGTAAAAATGCAGATTCATTGAGCCAGACTAAGGTGTAAGTGACTATTCCTCTTTCCCTGACTCACATGCAAATTGTGTATTTAGTGAAAAGCTGATCAAAGGCCTGAAAGAATGCCACATTTTGTCTCTTATCTACCTATGACCTGGAATCCCTCCCCCTACTTCAGGATGTCCTGCCCATCCAGACCCAACCAATGTACACGTTCCACCTGTTGATAGATGTCTCATGTCTCTTTAAAGTGTATAAAACCAAGCTGTACCCCAACCGCCTTGGGCGCATGTTGTCAGGACCTCCTGAGGCTATATCATGACATGTCCTTGACCTTGGCAAAATAAACATTCTAAATTGATTGAGACCTGTCTCAGATACTTCTGGGTTCATGAGTAATTGATATTTGTACCCCCCACTAAACTCTAAGCTTTTGGTGAACAGGAACCATGTTTATCTTGCTTGCTATGCATACCCAGTACCCTGCATATTGCCTGGCATATAATAGGCACTAGACATTTTTTAAATGAATGAGTGAATCCCTCTATAAATGAATATCCTATGCTGCTTTTGATTTAAAGACATGATGTTTTAATGAACCATTGAGGCAGGAGAATAGGGTCTGGAGGCAGGAAACCTAAAGACTTCCTAGAACTCAATCAAATGGAAAAATCCTAACTTTCTAAGACTAAGTAAATAACTTGGTAACTCTACTTCAGGTATGATAGGAAACATTCTCTTCATTTGCGTGGGGTGTACCCCAAGTAAATAACTTTGAACTTTACTTTATCCTTGATATGGTTTGGATCTGTGTTCCCACCTAAATCTCATCTTGTAGCTCCCACAATTTCCACATGTTGTCAGAGGGACCTGGTGGGATATGATTGAATCATGGTGGTGGGTCTTTCCCGTGCCGTTCTCGTGATAGTGAATGGGTCTCACGAGATCTGATGGTTTAGAAAACAGGAGTTTCTCTGCACAAGCTCCTCTCTTTGCCTGTTGCCATCCACGTAAGATGTGACTTGCTCCTCCTTGCCTTCCACCGTGATTGTGAGGCCTCCCCACCCATGTGGAACTAAGTCCAATAAACCTCTTTCTTTTGTAAACTGCCCGGTCTTGGGTATATTTTTATCAGCTACGTGAAAATTGACTAATACAATCCTCTTCATTTGCATAGGGTGTACACCAAGTAAATAACTTTGTAACTTCAGCCCCTTCATTTACATAGGACATATGCCATGTAACCAATGGGAAACATCTAGAGGATATTTAAACCCTAGAAAATTCTGTAACCAGGCCCTTGAGCTGCCTGCTTGGGCCCTCTCCCACCCTGTGGAGTGTGCTTCCGTTTTCAACATTCACTGCTTTTGTTGCTTCATTCCTTCCTTGCTTTGTGTGTTTTGTCCAATTCTTTCTTCAAAATGCCAAGGACCTGGACACCTTCCACCAGTAACACTATGAGGCCCTGTGTCACGTTGTCCCTACCTGCTTCTCAAGATCTGTTCAACACATTTCCAGCCTACTTCTACTTTCCTGCCAAATAGTCTTTATAAATGATTTCCCTTTTGCTTATAATGCCACCACTTCAGATAGATAAATTCTACCTATCCTTCTTTTCTCAGTTTCTATATCACTTGCTCATGCAACCCAGTCATTGCTAATTAGGCCAAGTGTCCCTAAGGGCTTCTACAACGTAATGTATTTCTTCTATACAAGGACTTATCACAATTGCATATTTTCTTCACACATTTTTTCACGTAATTGTTCCTTTTTTGGTTAATGCTTGTGTTTCTCCACTAAACTGTACTATGCCTCATTTTGCTAATCATTGCATCTATAGTATCTAGCACAGAATTTTGCACATAGCACTTTTTTAATACCTTTTCTTAAGTACATGTATGCAAATTTATAAAAGAGTCTTACATGATTTGAAAAACAGGAAGTTTTAATATTCCCCTCAGGGGAATAGTTGTGAGGATTGTAAAAAATCTATGTTAGGCCGGGCGCGGTGGCTCAAGCCTGTAATCCCAGCACTTTGGGAGGCTGAGATGGGTGGATCACGAGGTCAGGAGATCGAGACCATCCTGAGCTACACGGTGAAACCCCGTCTCTACTAAAAAAAAATACAAAAAACTAGCCGGGCGAGATGGCGGGCGCCTGTAGTCCCAGCTACTCGGGAGGCTGAGGCAGGAGAATGGCGTAAACCCGGGAGGCGGAGCTTGCAGTGAGCCGAGATCGCGCCACTGCACTCCAGCCTGGGCGACAGAGCTAGACTCCGTCTCCAAAAAAAAAAAAAAAAAAAAAATCTATGTTAGATGCCTGGCACATAGTATGCATTCAGTTCATGACAGCTGCTTTACTATTATTGTTTTTCAGTGTCCCTTTTACATATTCAATAATATTAGTTGGATATGAAACTCTGCAGAGTACAAATGAAGAGGAGGAGGAGGAACAGAAGAGGGGAGAGGAGGAAGAAGAAACAGTAAAATTTTCTGCAAAGTAAAGTAAAGAAAGCCTGGTCTTGATCACTCACAGAACACACCAGAATCTTCCAGTTCAGCTGAAGGGCATAGTTAGCTGTATTTTGCTCTCTTCATATTTAGGCAGGATAAACCTAAGAGATTTACCTATAGAATAAGGTATATGTATAATAAAATCTGTTCTATCTATTCATTGGCTGCCATTGATGGAAGAAATTAAAATTTTTCTTGTAAATAGGCATGTGGGGAAAATGTATCATATTTGGGAGCAGTGGGTTTAAATCACAAATCTCTGAGTTTCTGTTCTTGCTTTAACTCCACTACTGATTAAGCTGTGTGTGGCAGACACTGTTGGTTGCCAACTCTTGACCATTTCCCCCACTCCCTTGCTACTAGAAGTCTGACTTTGTTATGACATCACCTTTTCTCTTTCTCTGTGCTATTATTGCCTTACTGGTTTGATCATTTTCCTGTGATGATGTGATATTTGGAGATAAAACAGCTATGTTGTGACCATTAGGTGACAAAGTTGAGGACAAAAATCTCACACACTAAGAGGAACATGACAGAATCATGGAAATAATATGGGTTCCTAATGACATGATTGAATGGCCATTACTAACCCTGGAATCACCAACCCTCAGACCTCTTGGTGAAAAAATTAAATGCTTCCCATGTATACACTTTCTTAAATTCGTGTTTTGTTCATTGTATCCCCTCAAATATGAATTTACAAATCCTGCTCTTGGCACATACAAGTATTAATCATTTTCTCTTTCAGGTCTTCTATTGGTAACAAAGAGATAATAATAGTATCTTCTTCTGAAGATTAATTTGTGCCATGTCTTTGTAGAGGAATGACTCCACCATGGCATGCTAGTGACCTTGCATTCTTCTACATAGCTCATGTAGGCAAAGCCAACTGCAGTTTAACCTGAGTCTTGGCAGAACAATCTGTAGTCCTCCCAGGAACATGGAGAGATGGGCAGTCTGTGAATGCTGTCCTAAGTTCATTTCTCATCCTCCTCCGTTCTTGTGGGAGTCTGCAATAAGATAGCTTGTCGTCTATCTCTGGTTCCAATGAGGTATGAGACTTTCCACCTTGCCCTGCCTTCTTAGGGCACAGCTGCAAACTTCTGTGTAAGTTTAGAGAACTGTTTGCTTCCTTAATGATAGAGTGAACCATCCCTTGGGTCATCTGGCCCTTCAGGTTCAGTATCATCTCATGGGTACAGGAATGTCATGCACTGAATCTATTTAGGCTCATTGTATTCTTACTGTTCAGATCTATGGAAATGTGGCAAGCCAACTAGCAGCATTGCTTATGCTGCTGTTTTGGGGTGCTTGCCTGGCATACAGTAAGAACTCAGTAAGTGTTAGCTAGGTATAGAGCAGTACTAATAATATTATCGCTGTGTTACTGAACCTGTTTCTCATCTGTAAGTGAGGATCACATGGAAAGTGTTTTAAATTCTTAAGTGCCATATGCATATAAGATAGTAATATTTAATTAACTCTTAGGTCACTAGAGGAATAGTTTTTTTGTTTGATTTGTGACTTAAGGAAATGCTATATAATTTAAATATTAAACACTATCTGATTTTATCACTGAAGAGAACTTCGTACCATTCCATAAAGCCCCACGTCATGTGCCGTATGATGGTAGTCACATTGAAAGCTTTTATTATAACTATTGACCTTTCTTCTGACATCAGCAATGCATGGGTGTTCTGGTTCGTTGAAATTGACTCAAGTTAAAAAACAATCCTATATGAGAAAGCAGTTGATCCTTCTAACCTGTGTTTCTAGTTCTAACCCTGAATCCAAGTTTCAGGGAAAAAAATATATATATCTATATATATATATTGTAGACTGTCTACACCAAGGCCATGTACAGAGCAGAAATTGAAAAATTCTTTCAAAGTAAATGATTATTATGACAAAACTACCATGGAACATCTTTTAGATGAAAGTTCAGTGTCCTTTGAAACAAAACCTTGGTTTGAAAGATGATATTACCTATCAGAATATTGGGTTAAGAGTGTTTACTTTTTTCTTCTTTGAACGAAGAATCTATAATTCTACTTTAAAGAACAATGTCTATTTTTTCTAATATTCAGAATGATACCTTTTATTTACATGTTTTGCATACTTATACTTTTATTTAAAGTGGAAAGCTAACCTTGTAGGCAAGAATGAAGAGAGCAATGGATAAAAATAGAATAACAGGTGGCTGCTTTTTTGTACAGTGCTCTGTGTTTTCTGGGAAATTTCTGTTAATCAGTTATTTCAGCAGTGTGTTATCTTTATCAAATGTATTTTACTTGGAGACAAATGTTTATATCTTTAAGGATGTTTCTTTTCTTTGATTAAAAAGTCCCTTTCAGTCCAAGAATGAAAAAAAAATCTTATCACTAGGAATTTGATGTTCTGCAAAGAATACAGTTTTGTCAGCAATAAAATGGTGCATTTCTTACAAGTGTATCTTTTGCAGCTCACAAAGCAAGCACAATGGTTTTTGTCAGTGAGACCAAGGTGAGTGAGGTTCATAAATTTTTAATTCACTAATTCATTAACTATTATTTTTACACCACTAAGTGACTAACAGCAATTAGTCCAAATTTAATATTAATGGTGGGGAGAGGTATGAATACAGACAATAAAGCACCTGCTATCAAGTTAGAATCATATCTTTTTATGTTTGTGTGATTATTATTTGAGTTTTTTCTATTCATTAATGTGGAGTATAATATTAACAGATTTTCTCATGTTACAACTATCCTTGTACTCTCTGGATATGTACAGCATGTGTGTGTGTGTATATATTTATATATAATTAGTTTAGAATTTTAAAGTTAATTTTTCATTTAATATGTTTAATACATTATGTTTAGGTAAGAATTTTGCTTCTATGTTTGAGAGATCGACCTGGGATCCTGTGATTTTTCTTTTGCTGTCTTGTTAGGTTTTGGTATTAAGTTTATGTTACCGTCATTAAATTGTTCCCCATTTTTGAGTTCTCTATAAAAGAAGTTATATAATATGGGAATCAAATGTTCTTTGAATATATGTAGTTTACACCTGTATAACTATCCAAGTCTGTGTGAGCGTGTATGTGAAAGACACAGACATAAAAAGAATATAATTTTTCAGGACTGATTCAATTTAATGCTTATAGGTATATTTAAGTTTCTGTCTTTTCTTGTCAGTGTTGAATTATATTTTTCAAGAAGATGGCCTATTTATATAAGGTTTTGACAGTTACAGGCCTACAGTTGATTATAATATCTGATCATTATTTTTTCAACAACTGCTGTATTTGTAGTCATATCTCCTTTACATGTTTAATACTGTTTTGTTATTGATGGCAGAGATTTTTCTATTTCATTAGTCTTTCCAAAAAATCTGTTGTTGGCTTTCTTGATCCTATTTTATCATTTTTTCTATTTCATTATTTCTGTCCCCTTTGTTTCACTCCATTCTTTTGGGGATGATTTGATTGATATTTAATAAATCTTAAGTTAGATAAAAGGCTTGTGAGTCTTCAGCATTTCTTTCCTTTCAGATAATTAGTTAATATTTTCTCCTGGATATTTGCTTTAGCTTCATTGCATTCCACAGGTTTCGAAATGTAGTATTTTCATTTGATGTGTAGTATTTTTCTTAAGCTCTAATGATTATCTGATTTCCATTTCAATTTTTTTTTTTTTTTTTGCACAGGAGGCATTTAGAAGCATATTTAAAAATTACCTGATGTCTTGAGTGTTTTATTAGGCCTTTTTTGTTGATCTTTAACCCAATTGCATTTTGATAAAGGAATGTGGTCTGTATAATGATCCATGAAAATTTGTTGGAACTTACTTTATTCCCTCTTGCCTGGTCAATTATTATATATGCTCTATGTGTACAAGAGAACAATGTAGTTTGTCTAATATAATTGGGGCACAGTTTTACATATGTTCCTTAGTTTAACCTTTTAAACTCTTATTTCTAAACTGCACTCAATAAATACCAGACAATATCTAGTGTTGGTGCAAATTTGCACTGATGGGGATTCTCATATATGGCCCATGTGATTGTATAAACTGGTAAATCCATCTTGAACGACAGTTTATATATTATTCAGTAAAGTTGAAGAGATACATATGTGTGTGTGTGTATATATATATATAGAGAGAGAGAGTTTAGAAATTTCACTCTAGAGAAATTTCACTGTACATAAATACATAAATATGTAATATGTGTATTTATGGTTGCATGCATAGAATGTGTAATGATCAAGTCAGGGTATTTAGGGTATCCATCACCTTGAGTGTTTATCATTTTTATATGTTGGCATCATTTCAAGTCCTTCCTTCTAGTTACTTTGAAATATACATAATATTGTGGATCAGGTAGTGCATGGTATGCCATGCAGTCTCTCTTCCTGGAGCAATGCCTTTTTGTGGTCTCCAGACAGCTTCTTATGTTAGGCTTGGGACTCCTACGGGTCTAGGACCTTTCCTGAGGCTAGAATGCAGGAGTCTGCATTAGGAATGTAGACCACTGGAAATCACTCACTTACCTTTTCCTCATGGTGAGGAGCCTCTCCAGGCTCCCAGCTGATTCCAGCCAAAAAGGCTGTCTCACTTCCCCACTTCCCTTTTCTTCCTTGTTTTACGTGCTCCCTGTCATTTCTCTGTTGAATTCCAGTGTTCACTCTTAGATGATCTATTTAACGTATGATTATCTACTCACTATTTTGGTTCTTCTTTGTGGAGGAGGGAAGTGCCAGACACCTCTACTCAGCCATCTTGAAGCACCTCCAATTTGAATTATTCTTAAAAATAAATAAATAAATAAATATATTGAAAGAGAGAAACCAGATACAATACAAACATAGAATGTGATTAGGTTTATAAAAGATAGTACATGCAAAACTGAACTATTGTTTATTGAGATATATTTATGTTAAAAAACTAAATAAAGGCAATAAGTAGGTTTTTGTAAGCATTAACATAGTTGTTAGTAAAGAGAAACTTGGAGAAATTTGAAAGGATTGTGATTTTTAAGAAATAGATGGAGTCTTCTGGGATACTGGTAAGGTTCTATGTATTGATTTGGGTGGTGATTACATTGATGTTTATTTTTACCATTTGCTTAATATTGCATAGTATGCATCATTAGCATTTTGTTATATGTCACAGTATAATAAAGTTAAATATACAATGAGATAGAGAATGAGATGTATGACAAAATTAAAGCAGTATGTGAGTAACATGAAGGACTGTGTATGTACCTGTATACTATGTGACACAGAGTGGTCAACCCAAGTGTCTATTGATTGGTGAATAGAAAAACAAAATGCAGTCTACACCTTCAATTGGATATTATTGAGCATTAAAAAGGAACGAAATTTTTACACATGCCACAACACACATTAAGCTTGAATATATTAGCCAGTCACAGGAGCAAAAACATACGATTCCACTATGAAGTACCTACAGTAGTCAAATTCATACAGTAAGAAAGTAGAAGAATGGGGGCCCGGGGCTAGAGGGAGGAGACTATGGGGAATTTAGTTTTTAATGGGTACAGAGTTGTTTTGGAAGATAAAAATGTTCCAAAGATGGATGGTGGTGACAGTTGCACAGTAATGTGTATGTATTTAATGCCAAGAAAATGTAGACTTAAAGGTTATTTATTTTTTTTTCTTTTTTCTTTTCTTTCCTTTTCTATTTTTTTTTTTTTTTTTTTTTTTGAGATGGAGTCTCGCTCTGTTGCCCAGGCTGGAGTGCAGTGACACGATCTCAGCTCACTGCAAGCTCCACCTCCCGGGTTCAAGCAATTCTAGTGCCTCAGCCTCCCGAGTAGCCAGGACTACAGGCATGTGCCACCATGGCCAGCTAAGTTTTGTATTTTCAGTATTTTTAGTGAGTCACCATGCTTGGCTCACTTAAAATGTTTTAAATCATAAATTTTATGTTAGGTATATTTTACCACAATAAAAATAAGCAAACAAAAAAGGTGAGTTTTTATCAGAGACCTGTAGAAAGTGAAGGATGGAACCAAGTGGATAGGTATGGAAAGGACATTTCAGGCAGAGAGAATTGTGAATATAAATACTGAGGAGAAGATGAGAGTGTGTTTGGCATATCCAAGAATAGATACCAAAGATATCACTAGAGCTGGAAAAGAGTAAAGAAAGGATAAAATGATATGGGATTAGGTCAGAGGGGTAACAAGGTGCAAGGACAAGCAGGGCCTTGATGGTCCTTGTAGATGAGAAGACATTGAAGGGTATCAGGTAAGGAATTGGTGTGACTTGACTTAATTTTTAGAAAGATTACCCTGGATGCATGTTGAGGAAAGATTATAGCAGGAAAGTCAGAAGCAGAAAGACCAGTGGTGATGGTCATTTTTTTGTTGGTGGTGATAGGTTGTTTTCTGTTTTGTATTGTAGACGATTATTACAGTGTTTTTATGTTGGTGAGGATGAGTGATATTCTGTGTAATTTATAATCCGTCTTCAGAAATCTTCGTTTGTTTTAGTTCACCTGTCCATTGAAACTTGGCCCTTTATTTTCAAAGATGTATAAGACGTAATTTCCTTCCTGTGTTATTCCTTTTTAATTTCTTCAAATAATTTAATTATACTACTTTTTTTGTTTGTTTTCTGACTCGTTCATGGTGGCTTGGTTATAAATATGCTTTGTAAATATGAGTTGTGATCTTATATTTAGCAGGGAGTTACAGCAACCTCAAGAGCACTGGCTTGAAGATATTTTCATTCATGGAGAATTTGCATTTGCTTCTACTAACTATTCTAGTATCAAAAACAATCAGTCTAGACTCCTTAAGTTGATTATTAGCTTGGAGTCTCCAAAACTACAAGAATTTCCCATTTAAGTATCATAAACAAATATAAAGGTTTCCCTTATTACATTTTTCCCTGCATATTTTGTTTGCCATATTGATTTTTATATAAATTTAAAGGAGGTACAACTGCAGTTGTGTTACATGGATATATTGCATAGTTCTAAAGACTGAGCAATTAGTATAACCATCATCCAAATAGTATACATTGTACCTATTAAGTAATATCTCATGTGTCACTCCCTCCTACCCTCCTACTTTTCTGAGTCTCCAATGACTATTATTTAACTCTGTATGCCCATGCGTACACATTATTTAACCCACAGTTACAAGTGAGAACATACGGTAACTGACATTCTGAGTTGTTTCACTTCAGATAATGGCCTCCACTTCCATTCATGTTGCTGCAAAAGACAGCATTTCCTTCTTTTTTTATGGCTAAATAGGACTCAATCGTGTATATATACCGTATTTTCTTTATCCAATTTTCTGTTGATGGATACTTAAGTTGATTCCATATCTTTGCTATTATGAATAGTACTGCTAAAAACATATGAGAGCGGGTATCTTTTTGATATGTTAATTTGTATTCCTTTGGGTACATATCCAATAGTGGTATTGCTAGATCAAATGGTAGTGCTATTTTTAGTTCCTTGAGACATTTTTATGCTGTTTTCCGTAGAGGTTGTACTAATTTACATTCCCAGTAACAGTTTGTATTTGTTCTCACACTACTAATAAAGACATATCTGAGACTGGGTAATTTGTAAAGAATAAAAGGTTTAATGCACTCACAGTTCCACATGGCTGCGGAGGCCTCACAGTCATGGCAGAAGGCAAACGAGAAGCAAAGTCACATCTTACATGGTAGCAGAGAAGAGAGAAAGTGAGAGCCAAGCGAAAGGGGAAAGCCCTTATAAAATCATCAGACCTTGTGAGACTTATTCACTACCATGAGAACAGTATGGGGAAAACCATCCCTATGATTCAATTATCTCCCACCTGGTCCCTCCTACATGTGGGAATTATGGGAGCTACAATTCAAGATGAGATTTGGGTAGGGGCACAGTCAGATTATATCACAGTATATAATCATTCCCTTTTACTCTGCATCCTCATCAATATCTGTTTTCATCTTTTTAATATTATCTATTCTGACTGGTATAAGATGCTATCTCACTGTGGCTTTAATTTGTTTATTACTAATCATTACTGGCGTGCATTTTCTCACATGCTTTTTGGGTGTTTGTATATCTTCTTTTGAAAAAAATGTCTATTCACGTCCTTGTACCCACTTTGTAATGGAACTATTTGGTTTTTCTGTTGAGATGTTCGATTTCCTTTTAAATTGTGTATATCAATACCTAGTCAGATGCATAGTTTGCAGATATTTTTCTCATTCTGCCAGCTGTCTGTTTACTCTGTTAATTTTTTTGCTTTGCAGAAAAGTTTTAGTTTAAGTACTCTTTGTCCATCGTTATTTTTGTTCCTTGTGCTTTTGAGGTCTTAGTTATTAATTCTTTACCCATACCAGTGTCCAGAAGAGCTTTCTCTACATTTTCTTCTAGTATTTTTATAGTTTCTTATCTTATGTTTAAGTCTTTGATCCATCTTGAGTAGATTTTTGTATATGGTGGGAGAGAGGAGTCCATTCTTCTACATATGGCTATCCAATGTTCCTAGAACCTTTTATTCAAAAGGGCATCCTTTCCCTAGTGTATGTTTTTGTCAACTTTGGCAAAGATCATGTGATTGTAGATACGTGGCTTTGTTTGTTTTTTCTCTATTCTTGTCCATTGATCTATATGTCTGTTTTTATACAAGTACCATGTTCTTTTGGTTACCATAGCATTGTAATGTAATTTGAAATCAGGTAGCGTGATGCCACCAGCTTTGTTCTTTATGCTTAGGATCACTTTGACTGTTCAGGCTCTTTCACACAGTTTCATACTAATTTTAGGATTTTTTTTTTTTCTAATCTTGTGAAAAATAACGTTGGTATATTAACAGGGATTACAAAGAATCTCTATGTTACTTGGGACAATATGATCGTTTTAACAGTATTAATTCTTCCAATGCATACATATGAAACATTTTTTCATTTGTTTTATCTACAAATTTTTTCATCACTTTTGTGTAGTTTTTTGTAGAGATCTTTCATTATCTTGGTTAAATATATTTCTAGGTATATTTCATTGCTGTTATAAATGATGTTACCTTCTTGATTTGCTTCTAAGCTTGATAGCTATTAGTGTATAGAAATGCCAAAAATTTTTGTACATTAATTTTGTATTCTGAAAGTTGACTGAATTCAATTTTTAAATTTTTATTTTAAGTTCCCGAGTACATATGCAGGATGTGCCAGTTTGTTATGTAGGTACACGTGTGACATGGTGGTTTGCTGCACCTATCAACCCATCACCTAGGCATTAAGCCTGGCATGCATTAGCTAGTGTTCCTGATGCTCTCCCCCACCTCAGCCTCCCCCAACCAGCCCCAGTGTGTGTTGTTGCCCTCCCTGTGTCCGTATGTTCTCATTGTTCAGCTCCCATTTGTAAGCGAGAACTTGTGGTGTTTGATTTTCTGTTCCTGCATTAGTTTGCTGAAGATAATGGCTTCCGTCTCCATTCATGTCCCTCCAAAGGACATAATCTCGTTCCTTTTTATGGCTGCATAGTATTCTGTGGTATATATGTAGCACATTTTCTTTATCCACTCTACCACTGATGAACATTTGGGTTGATTCCATGTCTTTGCTATTGTGAATAGTGCTGCAATGAACATACCCATGCATGCATCTTTATAATAGAATGATTTATATTCCTTTGGTATATACCCAGTCATAGGATTGCTGGGTTAAATGGTATTTCCAGTTCTAAGTCTTTGGGGAATCACTACACTGTCTTCCACAATGGTTGAATTAATCTACATTCCCACCAACAGTGTAAAAGCTTTCCTATTTCCCTGCAACCTCTCTAGCATCTGTTGTTTCTTGACTTTTTAATAATCACTGTTCTGACTGGTGTGAGATGGTATCTCATTGTGGTTTTGATTTGCATTTCTTTGATGAACGGTAATGTTGAGCTTTTTTAATGTTTGTTGGCTGCATGTATGTCTTCTTTTAAAAAGTGTCTGTTCACATTCTTTGCCCACTTTTTGATGGGGTTGTTTTTTTCTCGCAAATTTGCTTAAGTTCCTTGTAGATTCTGGATATTAGACCTTTGTCAGATGGATAGATTGCAAAAATTTTCTCCCATTCTGTAGGTTGTATGTTCACTCTCATGATAGTTTATTTTGCTGTGCAGAAGCTCTTTAGTTTAATTAGATCCTATTTATCTATTTTTGCTTTTGTTATAATTGCTTTTGGTGATTTCATCATAAAGTCTTTGCACATGACTATGTCCTGAGTGGTATTGCCTAGATTTTCTTTTAGGGTTTTTGTAGTTTTGGGTTTTACACTTAAGTCCTTAATCCATCTTGAGTGAATTTTTGTATAAGGTGTAAGGAAGGGGTCTAGTTTTAATTTTCTGCATATGGTTAGCCAGTTCTCCCAGTACCACTTGTTAAATAGGAAATCCTTTCCACATTGCTTGCTTTTGTCAGGTTTGTCGAAGACCAGATGGTTGTAGATGTGTAGTTTTATTTCTGAGTTCTCTATTCTGTTCCATTGGTCTATGTGCCTGTTTTTTGTACCATTACCATGCTGTTTTGGTAACTGTAGACTTGTAACATAGTTTGAAGTTGGGTAGCGTGATGCCTCCAGCTTTGTACTTTTTTCTTAGGATTGTCCTGGCTGTACAAGCTCTTTTTTTGTTCCATATGTATTTTAAAACAGTTATTTTCTAATTCTGCAAAGATTGTCAATGGCAGTTTAATGGGAATAGCATTGAATCTATAAATAGCTTTGGGCAATATTGGCCATTTTACAATATTTATTCTTCCTATCCATGGGCATGGATTTTTTTTCCATCTGTCTGTCCTCCCTGATTTCCTCGAGCAGTGGTTTGTAGCTCTCTTTGAACAGATCCTTCACTTCCCTAATTAGCTGTATTCCTAGGTATTTTATTCTGTTGGTAGCAATTGTGAATGAGAGTTAATTCATGATTTGGCCCTCTGCTTGTCTGTTGTTGGTGTATAGAAATGCTTGTAATTTTTACACATTGATTTTGGATCCTTAGATTTTGCTGAAGTTGCTTATCAGCTTAAAATGCTTTTGGGCTGAGTCGATGGGGATTTCTAGATATAGGATCATGTTATCTGCAAACAAAGACAATTTGACTTCCTCTCTTCCTATTTGAATACACTTTATTTCTTTCTCTTGCCTGATTGTCCTTTCTAGAACTTCCAATACATTGTTGAATAAGAGCGGTGAGAGAGGGCATCCTAGTCTTGTGCCAGTTTTCCAAGAAGAATGCTTCTAGCTTTTCCCATTCAATTTGATATTGGCTGTCAGTTTGTAATAAATGTGTCTTATTATTTTGAGCTATGTTCCTTCAATACCTAGTTTATTGAGAGTTTTTAACATGAGGAAATGTTGAATTTTTTTGAAGGCCTTTTCTGCATTTATTGAGATAATCATGTGGTTTTTGTCTTTAGTTCGGATTAGGTGATGAATTATCTTTATTGATTTGCATATGTTGAACTAGTCTTGCATCTCCAGGATGAAGTTGACTTGATCATGGTGGATAAGCTTTTTGATGTGCTACTGAATTTGGTTTGCCAGTTTTTTTATTGAGGATTTTCGCATCGATGCTCATCAGGGATATTGACCTGAAGTTTTCTCTTTTTGTTGCATCTCTGCCAGATTTTGGTATCAGGATGACACTGGCCTTAAAATATGAGTTAGGGAGGAGTCTCTCCTTTTCAGTTGTTGGAATAGTTTCAGAAGAAATGGTACCACTTCTCTTTGTACCTCTGGTAGAATGCAAGTGTAAACCCATCTGGTCCTGGGCATTTTTTGGTTGGTAGGCTATTTATTATTGCCTCAATTTCAGAACTTGTTATTGTTCTATTCAGGGATTCAACTTCTTTCTGACTCAGTCTTGGGAGGGTGTATGTGTCCAGGAATTTATCATGTTTTTCTACATTTTTTTGTTTATGTGCATAGAAGTGTTTATAATATTCTGTGATAGTTGCTTGTATTTCTGTTAGGTCAGTGGTGGTATCTCCCATTATCATTTCTTATTGTGGTGTTTTTTAACCTTCTCTCTTTTCTTCTTAATTAGTCTAGCTAGTAGTCCATCTATTTTATTGATTTTTTTTGCACAAAAAAACAGCTTCTAGATTTGTTGTTGGTTTTTTTTTCTTTTTTTTTTTGAGACAGAGTCTCGCTGTGTCACCCAGGCTGGAGTGCAGTGGCCGGATCTCAGCTCACTGCAAGCTCCGCCTCCCGGGTTTACGCCATTCTCCTGCCTCAGCCTCCCGAGTAGCTGGGACTACAGGCGCCCACCACCACGCCCGGCTAGTTTTTTTGTATTTTTTTTTTTTTTTAGTAGAGACGGGGTTTCACCATGTTAGCCAGGATGGTCTCCATCTCCTGACCTCGTGATCCGCCCGTCTCGGCCTCCCAAAGTGCTGGGATTACAGGCTTGAGCCACCGTGCCCGGCCTGTTTTTTTTTTTTTTTTTTTTTTTTTTAGGGTTTTTCATGTCTATATTCTTCAGTTTCGGTCTGAGCTTGGTTATTTCTTGTCTTCTGATAACTCTGGAGTTTGTTTGCTGTTAGTTCTCTAGTTCTTTTAGTTGTGATGTGAAGATGTTGATTTGAGATCTTTCCAGCTTTCTGATGTGGGCATTTAGTGATATAAATTTTCCTCTTAACACTGTTTTAGCTGCATCCCAGAAATTCTGGTATGTTGTAACTTTGTTCTCATTAGTTTCAAAGAACTTCTTGATTTCTGCCTTAATTTCATTATTCACCCATAAGTCATTCAGGAGTAGGTTGTTCAATTTCCATGTCGTGGTGTGGTTTTGAGTGAGTTTCTTAATCTTGAGTTCTAATTTGATTGTGCTGTGGTCTGAGAGACTGTTTATTATAATTTCAGGTCTTTTTGCATCTGCTGAGGCATGTTTTAAGACAAGTGATGAGTATGCCTGCAGAGTTAGTGAAGGCAATACTAGGCAGAACGCTAAACCAGGCTCAACATTACAGCAGCAGGGCGTGGATGGGAGAGAAGAATGTTGGATAGCTTGTGGGATCCAGATCCCAGTCTGTTAGTACACTAGTGTGAACACTCAAAATGGGTCTCCAACACTACCTTTAACATTTTCTTGACCTAGACAACATTTGATGCTGTCCTCATTGGTTTTTATCATGGGCAGTCATTTCAGTTAGAAAATGGAAACACTATCCCAACTAACTAAAAGCTTCCAAAGCAACAAAGAAATTACACACTTTATTAACTTTGAGGTCATAGCTTAGATATCACTTCCATGGAGTGGACTCTTTGACCTTTTGACCAACTATCAAGAGTCAGTGAAGAGGGTTAGATAAAAATATCAAGAACCCTAGTTCAGACCGGAAAACTGTGAGGTTTCACTTTTGCCTATCACTCCAGCCTCATATGCCACTACTCTTCCACTTGTTCATTGTGATGAGCCTTTGTGACTCCTTTCAGTATCTTAAGTGTACCAAGTTGTTTCCCAACTCAGGACTTTCCTATGCTATTCTATCTGACTGAAGCACTCTTTCTTCCATTTTTGTTTTCCAAACTCTTCATCATCTAAATCTCAATGTCAATGTCATTTATTCACTGATGAATAACCTGACTACCGAATTTCAAGTGTGCTCCCCAATTCCATGATTCTCTGTCAGAGGACCCTGTCTCATTCATTTACAGCATGTCTAGCAATTCATAACAATCTGTTTGTATAGATATTTGCTAAATGACTGTCTCCTCTACTAGACTCTAAGCTTCATGAGGGCAGTGGTAATATCTGTTTTATCACTCTGCGTCTAACACACACAGTGCCTGGTAGGTGCTGAATAAATATTTCTTTTTTTGTTTGTTTGTTTTGTTTCGTTTTGCTTTGTTTTGTTTTGTTTTGTTTGAGATGGAGTTTCACTCTTGTTACCCAGGCTGGAGTGCGGTGGCATGATCTTGGCCCACAGCAACCTCTGTCTCCTGGATTCAAGCAGTTCTCCTGCCTCAACCTACCAAGTAGCTGGGATTACAGGCACCCACTACCATGCCTGGCTAATTTTTTGTATTTTTAGCAGAGACGGGGTTTCACCATGTTGGCCAGGCTGGTCTCGAACTCCTGACCTCAGGTGACCCACCCACCTCGGCCTCCCAAAGTGTTGGGATTACAGGCATGAGCCACTGTGCCCAGCAAATATTTGTTAAATGAGAGAACTTTTAATTCAGTTCAGTGATAAAGCTCATTGAAGTTTGTTTGACTCCAACTGTTGCCCCTCCCCTACTTCCAAAAGAAAAGAGGCCCTCAGATTTGGAAAAATAAAATTATAATACAATAAATTAAAATGTATCCTTTTCCTTTCACCTAGATCCAATATATTGGAGAAAGTGCTCATAAAATCTGATACAGAATCTAGCACGAGAAATATTTCCCAACCCCTTAAATTTGTCCCCTTAATTGAGAAGCTGACTTCATGGTGAATTACTCCAAATAGGTAAATGTCTAAAAGTTCTAATACTATTTAAACTGTCCTAAAGCATTAAAAGTGGAAGGAGAGCTGCCAGTTTCTTTAGTAATTGTCAAAATGCTGAGAATCCCCCCAAAAAAGCTAACAAGAAAATCCCAGAATATATTAATGTATAAATCCTAAATAAAGTATTAGTAGCACAATCCAGTGGTACATTAAAAGATTAATATGCCACAACTAGGATTACTCAATTCTGAGAAAGCATTAACATATTTATATAATTTATCATACTAATAGGTCAGTTCACATTTTTTGTTTTCATTGGTGGTGACATAGAAATAGATGGACACTTCCTAATATGCTGAATCGTGCAATGTGAAATACTGGAAACGTTCTCACTAACATCAGAAATGAGACAATAATGACAGCTATCATGTTTTTGTAATAGCAAATAGATAAGAGAATTAAATAAATAGACATATTAAAAAGAGATTAGAAAACAATCATCATATACACATGATAGAAATATATACCATTGTAGGCTGGGTGTGGTGGCTCACGCCTGTAATCCCAGCACTTTGGGAGGTCAAGGCAGGTGGATCACCTGAGGTCGGGAGTTTGAGACCAGCCTCACCAACATCGAGAAACCCTGTCTCTACTAAAAATACAAAATTAGCCAAGTGTGGTGGCGGGCGCCTGTAATCCCAGCTACTCGGAGGCTGAGGCAGGAGAATCACTTGAACCCGAGAGGCGAAGGTTGCAGTGAGCCGAGATTGTGCCATTGCACTCCAGCCTGGGCAACAAGAGCAAAAACTCCGTCTCAAAAAAAAAAAAAAAAGAAAACAAATATATATCATGTATATATAAAAATCCAGAATAGAAACCAACTCGAAAGCTGAAAGAGAAAGAGAGAATTTTGTATGTTGATTGATTACAAAGTTAATACATGAAAATCTATGGCTTTGCTACATATAAATGGTAAGTATTTAGAAAATACAATGGATCAGAAAATGCTCTTTCCCATAGCAGCAAAATGATAAAATAAAAAGGAATAAGCCCCCAAATAAACGCAGTGTGCAGAAACTATAGAGAAAATGCAAGTAGCAACATATTTTCTAGTAAGAAATTGGCAAAAATTAAGCAGTATCATTTGGAAATTTTGAAATGCTTTTTATGTAATTCCTAGAATAAAGGAGTAACCCAAACTATTCTTTGACTTCGTACGATACCACAAGAATTAATTACACTGCAATTTAAAACATAAACCATTTGATATATTCTGTAGTTAGAGAGAAATCAATAGCTTTAAGTATTCTTGTTTTAATACAAGAAGACATGAAAATAAACATCCAATTCAGGAAGCCAGGAAAAAATAAGGATAGCAGGAAGTAAGATTTGGAAAAAGATACCAGAGCAATACATGAAATTGAATGATCAATAGAATAAAACTGTGGCATCAGTAAATGGTAGGATTTGAGTTTTCCAAGGAGCAATAAAAACAAGTTAATGAATAAGTTTAAGCACTAACAGTGAAAGAATAGAGATATATAAGATTATGTATTTTTAAAGTTTGATTTTGTAGCCATAAATAAAATACAATAATAATTATACATTAATTATTCATCACTTTTTGAAGTGACACGATGGAAATTGGACATATAAACAGTTTAATAGAATGTAACTGGTATTTGCTTACATTAAAATATCTTGATTTAAGGATAGAGAAAAAGTAAAGTGTTTGCCTTTCTGTGACTGGCTTATTTCACATCACATTATATATATATATATATATATATATATATCTCCCATTTTCTTTATTCATTTAGGCTATTTACTTTTTGGCTATGTTGAATAATGCTTCAATGAATACAAGACAGCAGATATCTCTTTAAGATTCTGATTTCAAGTATTTTGGGTATATACTCATAAATGAACTGCTGTGTCATATGTGATATGGTTTGGCTGTGTCCTCACCCAATCTCATCTTGACTTCCCACGTGTTGTGGGAGGGACCCGGTGGAAGGTAATTAAATCATGGGGGCAGGTGTTTCCAGTGCTGTTCTCATAATAGTAAATAAGTCTCACAAGATCTGATGGTTTTAAAATTGGGAGTCTCCCTGCACAAGCTCTCTTCTCTTGTCTACCACCATGTGAGCCATACCTTTCACCTTCCACCATGATAGTGAAGCCTTCCCAGCCACAGTGGAACTGTAAGTCCATTCAATCTCTTTCTTTTGTAAATTGCCCAGTCTCAGGTATGTCTTTATCAGCAGCATGAAATTGGACAAATATAACATGGTAATTCTATTTTTAATTTTTTGAGAAACCTCCACACTGTTTTCTGTAGAGGACTGACAATTCATTGTGCTCTGACTCACCCCTTAATTCTTTCTTTTCTCAGACTCCCCCTCTTTTCCTCCACACAGACAAAAAGGCCATTTGTGGTCTGAATAAATGAAAGAATTGGACTGTTTGTTGTCACAGTCATCCATACCATATTGACATATCCATTCAAATATATAATCTTACTTTAAATAATGTATCATTTGTTGGAAAAATTCATAAACATATAATACAGAGACTATGGTAGCCAGAATAATGACTTCCCAAAGATGCCTACACCATAATTCCTAGAACCTATAAATATGTTAATCTATGTAGCAAAAGGGACTTCACAGATGTAATTAAGTTTACAAACATTAAAATAGAAAGGTTAGATAATCCTATTGGGTCTACGAACTTTCTCCCACTGGTGGCAGAAGACATGAGGCTAAAGAAGTCACAGAGATTCTAAGCATGAGAAGGACTTAATCCACTTTAAAGATAGTGGAAGGTGGCCACAGCCAAGATATATGGTTGACCTTTTGAAGCTGAAAGCCACTCCCGGCTAAGAGACAGCATTGAATTGGGGATTCAGTTCTATAAGCACAAATAACTAAATTCTGCCAATAGCCCCAAGGAATTTGGAAGCAGAATTTTCCCCATAGCCTCAAGTAGTGAACAGGGTTCTGTTGACATCTTAATTTTTTTTTTTTTTTAAGACAGAGTCTTACTATGTCCCCCAGGCTGGAGTGCAGTGGTGCCATCCTGGCTTACTGCAACCTCTGCCTTCTCAGTTTGGTTGATTCTCATGCCTCAGCCTCCTGAGTAGCTTGTATTACAGGTGCGTGCCACCAAACTCGCCTAATTTATTGTATTTTTAGTAGAGATGGGGCTTTCACCATGTTGGCCAGGCTGGTCTTGAACTCCTGGCCTCAAGTGATCTGCTCACCTCGGCCTCCCAAAGCGCTGGAATTACAGGTGTGAACCACCACACCTGGCTGACATTTTGATTTTAGCTCAGCGAGATTCCTATCAAACTTCAGTCCCACAGAATTGTCAATATAATAGCTGGATGTTATTTCAAGCTAATTTGTTATAGCAATAGAAAACTAATCTACACTGCATCCTATTACACTTCTATGAATAATAACCACACAAAAAATATTGAACCTATTTCTGCACTCAATAAAGAATGCAGAACTTTGCTCTTTCTTCTTTTCCCAGAGTGGTTTGTGATGTTCATATGCTAGCAATTGCCCCAGTAGAAAAACCAGGAAGTGGGAGCAGGCTCTCAGAACAAGGGTAGAGGTGGTAGAGGCATTTTAGAGTTTACTAACACCTCATTTATAGAAGGTACTCAGAATAATAGTATATCTAGGGATGTTCTTACCCCTGAGCCAGATATTTAGAATATCTAATGTTAGTTCTGTAATTAAGATGCCCCCCCCTTTTTTTTTTTGAGATGGAGTTTCACTCTTGTTGCCCAGGCTGGAGTGCAATGACTTGATCTCAGCTCACTGCAACCTCCACCTCCCGGGCTCAAACAATTCTCGGCCTCAGCCTCCCAAGCAGCTGGGATTACAGGCACACACCACCACACCCAGTTATTTTTTGAATATTTAGTAGAGACGGGGTTTCACCATGTTGACCAGGCTGGTCTCAAACTCCTGACCTCAGGTGATCCACCCACCTCGGCCTCCCTATGTGCTGGGATTACAGGCAAGAGCCACCGAACCCAGTCAAAATGCCCTTATCTTCACTCACTGGATTAATTGACAATTTGCTGCAATTTATAATTAGTAACAACTTTATATTTGATATCCTTTTTGGTTCTCCTAATAACTTTGGGAGATAGGTCAGACATATAGAAACCCCCTTTTAGAGATAAAGTAACATGCAGATAGTTTAAACGTTTTAATTTTTATCCCTATTTATTTTTATTTTTATGACATAATAGTTGTACACATTTATGGGGCACATGTGTTTTTTTTGATATATGCATGCAATCTGTAATGTTTTGTAGCTGGTCACATAAATAGTGTCAGAGCAAGGATTTAGACTGCCTTCTGACTCTATTCAATAGTCTTTATTTCCCTTAGAAAAGATTTGACAAGCACTAAAAAAGGCAGCTTGAATTTCTCAGTAATCTAGCTTGAAGCTGTTCTCTTGTTCCCCTCCTTTTCATTTTTGTATTTTATCCATTATTCTTCTATCAATCCATTTAATGGTAAGTTTAATCCCTTTTCAAATGCATAGCTCCACATTTTCTGAAGGAGAAACAATTGAAGTCCCAAAGGAATTAAAGTACTGTTTTCCAAATTTTCTAAAAATAAAAATAAAAATGTATTAATTTTTTTGTCACTGAGGCTGGGCATGGTGGCTCATGCCTGTAATCCCAGCATTTTGGGAACCAAGGCAGGCAGATCACTTGAAGTCAGGAGTTCAAGACCAGACTGACTAACATGGTGAAACCCTGTCTCAACTAAAAGTACAAAAATTAGCTGGGCATGATGGCATGTGCCTGTAATCGCAGCTACTTGGGAGGCTGAGGCTGAAGAATCACTTGAACACAGGAGGCTGATGTTGCAGCGAGCCGAGATCACGCCACTGCACTTCTGCCTGGGCAACAGAGCAAGACTCCATCTCAAAAATAAAACATTGTTAATTAGTTTTGCAAAGTGATTTCGATCAGCAACGTGTGAGAGTTCCTATTTCTCCACTTTCAGCAGAGCTTGCTATTGTCAGTTGTTTTCAACTGTAGCCCTTGTGAAGTGGTGTATTACTGTGGTTTACTTTGTATTTCCCCGAAAACTAATAATGTTTAGCATCTTTTCATGTGTTTATTGGACATTTGTATTATCTTCTTTTGTGAAGCATCTGTTCAAATCTTTTCCTTGTTTTTATTCAGTTGCTTGTTTTTCCTTTATTGAGTCATAAAAATCTGTATTATATTTCTGATGTTTGCTTCAGGATTTAGGCTGAGACTTTTATGGGTGGTTCATGTATAATTTCAGTTCTCTTTGCTTTTGCTTCATTGCTTTGGATTTATATTACACGTACATAATTTAGGGTTAATCATGACACTTGTGTGATTTCATGCACACAGTAAGGGTTCCCATTATTCTGACTCTTTCTCCCGTATGTCTCCTTTATGGCCCTACTGTGTTGGGGCTCCTGTTCCTGCTTTCTCTAAAAAGTTCTTTTAGTTTGGAGTGTCAGTTCCCAGCCCTGAATTACTCCATGAATGAGGTCCACATTTGACACAATTTCCAGTTAAAGAGAGATATAAATAATATTTAGGAAATAAAATCAAATGTCAAATGCCTGTTTCTAAAGTCATATATCTTATTGGTAAATTTTGCTGAAATAGAAAATACTGGAAGATTTCCAGTTCTAAAGGGAGGCAGATCAAGAGTTCTGTTTTCTGTATTTTAAATATAGAATGTGTATGAGACATTTGGCTGGGTGTGGTGGCTCACGCTTGTAATCCCAGCACTTTGGGAGGCCGAGGCGGGTGGATCACTTGAGGTCAGGAGTTCGAGACTGGTCTGACCAACATGATGAAACCCTGTCTCTACTAAAAATGCAAAACATTAGCTGAGTATGGTGGTGCATGACTGTAGTCCCAGCTACTCAGGAAGCTGAGGCATGAAAATCACTTGAACCTGGGAGGTGGAGGTTGTGGGGAACTGAGATCACACCACTGCACAATGTACCTGGCAATGTGCCAAGTGCTGACTGTCTCAAACACAAAACAAAAAAAGAATGTGTGTGAGACATTTATGGTGGAAAAACATTTTGAAGCCTCACCACAAGTTTTCGTTTTTTTAACATTTATTTTAAGTTCAGGGGTACATGGTCAGGTTTCTTACGTAGGTAAACTTGTGTCATAAGGGATCTCCTACCCCAAAGGGTTGTAAATATCCATGAGAGAAGTGTGGGTTCCCACGGTTGCACATTCATTCACCACTTCCCTGGGTGGGGGAAGTTCCTTGGCTCCATGTGATTCCTGGGTGGACCATCATCTTACCTTACTTTTCTCTGTTCTCTGTGGGTCAAGTTGATTTTTGATTAGTCCCAATGCGAGTACCTGGATGTTTCAGCTGAAGGTGCTGTATTTAATTGCCCCTTCTGTTCCTCTCTTTTTGAGCCACAGACACTAGCTGCTATCTTGGCTGCTTCCCTCCAGAAGTTTTCTTCACCTGTTGTCCACCTACAACCGCATAACCTCGTAATTCTGGTTTCCTGCACTCATAATGCAGGTGGAGCTGAAGAAATAATGTTTTATTATCACTAAAGTCTGAGTGGTAAGATTATGTTTTGTTGTGAAAATAAGCTTGGATTGTATTTTTATATTGCATGAGATCTACCCTAAATTTTTACAGTATTGAGCAAGATTTTTACTTTAATAATTACCTTGTAGACTTGTGTGGCAAGTTGTGAATTATGAGACTGCTCAGGATATTAGACGCACCTGCCAGTTATGTGAGGCAGTGGTTTATTCAATGATTTACCTATTTGTTTACTGATGTATTTTAATCTGTAAGACTATACCAGCTGGTTCTGACTAGGAACTATTACATCAAACTCTTTGTGTATAAATGTCATTATATTAATGAATTTTAGTTGTGTTTATTAGCATTTCATATTTTGTTTGTGAATATATTCTACAGGATCACTGATATTTCAAACATTTCAAATATAAATTGAACAACTTATTAATTTAAAATATGACACTTTGGGGAAATTTGCTTCTTTTTGTCTCTGAGGACTGAGGCAAATAGTGACTTTTATCTTGAACTATTAATCATTCATTCCATGAAATTTTATTGAGCAAATATTAGAGTCATGTGCATAACAAATTAGAACAGATATAGATTATATCCTCAAGGAAATTATTGTCCATCCCCCACCACACACCAGCTTTTAAGAGGACAGGAACTGTGTTGTGTTCACCATCTCTAGTACTTGGCACATTGTCAGGTATATTGTGCATGATAAATACATGTTGCATAAATGTATGAACAGTAGTGAAAATAATATGGAGGTATGTAGACTAGTGATTATTTATTGAATAATGTGTTATTCTTGAATAATGTGGTCTGTGACTTAACATAGGCACATATAATTTACCAATGAAGGCTTAGAGAGGCTGAAAGTTATTTCGGAGTAGTAGAGTCAAAACATATTTTCTGAAGAGATAACATATAACCTTGAAATTGAAGGAAAAGGGTCATCTTCTCATCCATTTATTCATTCTTCATTAAGGAAGGTGGGTGACTTATGAATGGGTTTTGGAATAAGAACAGGGTGTGTATAGGCTTTTCCTTCTCTTCTGATTCTTCTTCAGAGCCAGGCTGGTTATAGAGAAGGCAGTTTGTCCCACTTTCTTCCATGACATATATTTTTCATTATACCTCTTATAGGAAAAAGCCTGTAATTGTCAGTGCTACCTGGGACTGGTTAAGTAAGTCTGCCTAATTCCAGAGTAGAGTATTAGAAAGCTCACTGTTGTCAAACATTTTAGCCACATTCTTCAATATTATTATTATCAGTAATAAGGGCTTTTTGTTGCCCATCTTTTGACTCCTTAGTTTCTTTCAATGATTGGTTGAGTAATTGCATGTGAAAAGAAGTAGTGCTATATCCTAGCACCCTATGACACCATTGCTATTTATTAGACATCTATTATATGTGAGATATTGTGCTACATGATTAATTTATAGTCTTGCTCAGTCTTCACACCAGTGCTAGAGAGGGATACCAATAATAATTTTCATTTTACATGTGAAGATGTCAAAGCCAGGCATGGTGTCTTATGCCTATAATCCCAGCAGTTTGAGAGGCCAAGGCAAGAAGACTGCATGAGGTCAGGAGTTCAAGGCCAACCTGAGCAACATAGTGAGACTCTGTCCCTACAGAAAATAAAATAAAATAAAATAAAATAAAACTTAAAATAATTAACCAGGCATAGCGGCTTGACTCTGTAGTCCCATCTACTTGGGGGGTTGAGGCAAGAGAATTGCCTTAGTTCACGAGGTCAAGGCTGCAATGAGCCATGATTGCATCACTGCACTCCAGCCTGAGCAACAGAGTGAGACCATGTCTCAAACAGAAAAGAAAAGGAAAGAAAGAGAGAGAGAAAGAGAGAAAGAAAAAGGGAGAGAGGGAGGAAGGGAAGGAGAAAGGGCAGGAGGAAGGAAGGAAGGAAGAAAAAGAAGGAGAGAAGGAGAGAAAAAAAGGAAAAAGAGGAAGGAAATGAGGGAGGGAGGAAAGAAAGGGAAGGAAGGAGAAAAAGAGAAAGAATGAACTAAAAGAAAAGAAAAGAGAAGAAAGAGAAATAGAGTTTATGGGAGAAAGGCCACTTGTGCAAGGTTACACATCTATGTAAGTGATAAAGCTGGGTCTCAAACATAAATCTGTCCATCTCCATTCAGAACTGGAGTAGAGGTGAATGGCACAGGAAGTCACAAGCAAAGAGTCAGGAAAATGGACAGGGGATAGAATGTACAGTAAGTCCTTCAATTTGTTGATGCACAGTATCTGAAAAGGTAGTCTGTGGACATACGGTTGAGTCCTCAGTGTAATGTGCATATATAGTTGAGCATAAAAGGATAAAATTACAAAAAAACGAAAATGATTGGTGCTATATATAGAACGGTTTGAGAGAGTTACTACTATTTGGTGAAGGGCAGGTTACATGTCATAGGGAGTAATCATAGTGTAAGTTATTTCAGGATAGAGACTGATTATTCAGTTTATCATTACAATTGGAAAATGTTAAATGTTATCTTTGTTGATAAAGGAACAGAGGTCTGTGAAATCTCTTCCACTGCAGCAGTACAAAAGAGAAGGTGATATATAGTAAGGCATCTCTGGACAATTAGAGGTAGCTTCTGCAAATATTTTACAGGATTGGAAAATAATTCATTTGTACATTGGGATGATAGTGAGGAATTTTCTATAATTTTCAAATAAATTTTCCTCTAGGAGTTAAACTAGTCAAATTTCATGTGATAGGAAAATGAAAATTTGTTGTTTTTGATTACTCAGTGAGAATGACATATCAAAAGACAATAAACTTAAATATGATAAAATGCAGAGGAATTAAACCAGGATGAGCAAGGAAACATTTCCTATGCCTGCTCTGACTAAGGAGTTTGTCCACACTGAGGAATGGAGAGCTTGGTGTTGAAAAACAGAAATTATAACTTCATCCTGATCACCTTTATTCTCATGATTGGGTGTGGAGTCAGTTATTTTAAATTAATCTTTGATGTCTTAATGAATACAACAATAGAAAACAAATAACGAGCAATAAACTGCTAATACTACTCTAGAAGGGAAAACGGAATTGGATGAGTCTAGAAAACACTTGGACTTATTATCTCGCTACCAAGCATGGACAAGCCAGGTGAGCTGAATCACTCCAGAGTGGCAACATAATAGAACTGCTTCATGTCAACTTAGCACAAAAGGTTTCAATTTTACAGAAAATCATCATCATTATAATGATAACTTACTAAGTAAAACTTGAGTTTTTTTTTTTTATTATTATACTTTAAGTTCTAGGGCACATGTGCATAATGTGCAGGTTTGTTACATATGTATACTTGTGCCATGTTGGTGTGCTGCACCTATCAACTCGTCAGCACCAATCAACTCATCATTTACATCAGGTATAACTCCTAATGCAATCCCTCCCCCCTCCCCCCTCCCCGTGATAGGGCCCGGTGTGTGATTTTCCCCTTCCCGAGTCCAAGTGATCTCATTG
>NW_012118321.1:66788-111455 GCF_000951035.1 Colobus angolensis palliatus
GGGAGATCCACTGCTCTCTTCAAAGCTGTCAGACAGACTTGTTTGCATCTGCAGAGATTTCTGCTGCTTTTTGTTGTTGTTGTTTAGCTGTGCCCTGTCCCCAGAGGTGGAGTCTACAGAGACTGGCAGGCCTCCTTGAGCTCCTCTGCCCAGTTCGATCTTCCCAGGGCTTTGTTTACCTACTTAAGCCTCAGCCATGGCGGGTGCCCCTCCCCAAGCCTTGATGCTGCCTTGCCGTTAGATCGCAGACTGCTGTGCTAGCAATGAGGAAGGCTCCGTGGGCGTGGGACCCTCCCGGCCAGGTGTGGGATATAATCTCCTGGTGTGTCCGTTTGCTTAAAGCGCAGTATTGGGGTGGAAGTTACCTGATTTTCCAGGTGTTGTGTGTTTCAGTTCCCCTGGCTAGGAAAAGGGATTCTCTTCCCCCTTGCCCTTCCCAGGTGAGGCAATGCCTCGCCCTGCTTCAGCTCTCGCTGGTCGGGCTGCAACAGCTGACCAGCACCGATTGTCCGGCACTCCCTAGTGAGATAAACCCAGTACCTCAGTTGAAAATGCAGAAATCACCTGTCTTCTGTGTTGCTGGCGATGGGAGCTGGAGACTGGAGCTGTTCCTATTCAGCCATCTTGCTCTGCCCCTCCAACTTGAGTATTTTTAAAGCATTATCATATGCATTATCTCATTTTATAATAAAGATTGCTTGTTCTTAAATACTTGAATTTGGTAAATAACGTGGACAATAATACAGTTTATACAGAACAGTTTCAATTTTAGTACAATACTACTGGATTTTAGTGAAAATTCATGTTATTTCCACTCTAAAAGTGGGTGAAAAAGAGACATTGTGTCCTTTTAGAGGATGTGAACACATTTAATCCTCTTTTTCTATTCACTCATTGAATAAAATAAATAGAAAATACATCCAATTACAGTACAATGGGATTAAATACAGAAAGTTGCTATGATGCAGAATTTCAAATATCAATCCTTTTAACTTTTAGTTTTCAAAACCATAATCCACATTACCTGAAAGAACTGTGAGCAGTATTATTTGGTCAAATGTATTACGAAGTGATTGAATTTTTGTGAGTGTATTGTATTTATAAAATTCTTATGTTTAAATCCAGTACTGAATAAAAAGTTATATCATTCTTAAGAAAAAAACATATTTACTAAAATCATAATTGGAAATGTGTAAAATGACAAATGAAAGTGCAGCTGAGAGGTCGAGACTCTATTACATTTCTGCAGTTTCCATTGACTTTAACATGGAGGCAGCTGGTGAATTTAGCAAGAGCTGTTGTAGTGGACTGATTGGGCAGAAACCATATTGAGTGGGTTTAGAAATGAAGGAAAAGTCAAGAAGAAGAAGCAGCCATTGTAAACAGATTTTGAAAAGTTGTCAACAAAAGAGAAGAGAGAGATAGGATACTAGCTAGACACAGCAAGGCAGTAAGGGAAGTTTATCTAAATTTTAATTTTTAATTCATCAAAGACTGAACTACGTTTCAATGTATATGAGAAGATGAAGGTAAAGAGGGAAGGGATGATTTTGTAGGGTGTTTTTTAAGGAGGTTACATTGAATGGGGTGCAGAGAATAAGCATGGGAATGAATCTTGGGCAAGAAAAGTGACAGTATGGGTGCAGTCAGCATGTGGAGTGGCAAAAGTTGAAAGTGCTTCATTTGATGACTTCTGTTTTTTTCAGGTGGGATGGGAAGTGTAAAGGTATGTTAAAGTTCTAATATTCAGAATAATTGAAAAAGAGATCACGAGCTTAGTTAAAGTAACATAAGAAACATTAGTAGAGATCACTGAAGATCAAGTTGTTGATAGAGAACATGTATTTGTAGCAGGAACAATTTGTGAGGTTGTGTGATTTTCTTCAGCCTTGGCACAAAAAATGTTGACAGTTGAATTAATAAAAGGTTGTAATATTGCTACAAGGGTGAAAAAAAGAATAGGACAAAGGAGTTAAAGGATAATATTAATATTAAAAGTGTATGTTATGAGACTTTGATAGATTTTATATTTAGACTACAATTTGAGTATAAAATTCTTTTTTTTTTTTTTTTTTTTTTTTTTGAGACAGAGTCTCGCTCTGTCGCCCGGGCTGGAGTGCAGGAGTGCAGTGGCACGATCTCGGCTCACTGCAAGCTCCGCCTCCCGGGTTTACGCCATTCTCCTGCCTCAGCCTCCCAAGTAGCTGGGACTACAGGCGCCCGCCACCTCGCCCAGCTAGTTTTTTGTATTTTTTAGTAGAGACGGGGTTTCGTCCTGTTAGTCAGGATGGTCTCGATCTCCTGACCTCGTGATCCGCCCGTCTCGGCCTCCCAAAGTGCTGGGATTACAGGCTTGAGCCACCGCGCCCGGCCGAGTATAAAATTCTTGAATCACTTTTTCATTCCCTAGAACTTTGTAGCTATTGCTTGTCTTCTGTCGTTGTGTGATGTAGTGGAAAATTCTGGAACCTGCATGCTTTCTCTGTTTTGTAACTTCTTAGTGGTTGCTATAAGATTTTAAAATATGAATCTTTACAGACTACCTTAAATAATATACAGTTTCACATATAATGTAAGAACCTTACAATTCTATCCTCCTATGTTCTGATTCTGTTTCTTTGTGCTACTCTTTTCATCTGGTTTACTTCAATATGTTCTATAAGCCTCAATATAAACTTTTTTATTTATACTGTGAATTACTATTTTTCGCTTATGATCAGGTTTATGAAGGTAAAATTTGCATCCAGTAAAATTCACCTTTTTAAAGTATGTAGTTCAATAAATCTTCAAAATGCATACAGTCATTTAAGCATCACCAAAATCAAAATACAGGACATTTCCTTTACACCAAAAACTTTCCATTTTTCCTTTACAGAGAATTCCCTCCTTCCATGTACAGACACAAATCTAATTTCCATCCCTATCAGTATTCATTATCCAGAATGTCATATAAATGGAATAATAGCGTCTTGCATCTACCTTCTTTAGTAATATTCCATTATAAAGATAAATCACAATGTGTTTTCCATTTACCACTTGATAAACATTTTTTATAGTTTGTGGTGATTACAAATAACTGTAATAACATGCACATATATGACTTTATGTGAACATATGTTTTAATTTCAGTTGAGTAAATACCTACAATTATAATTGGGAGATCATATGGTGAATGTATTTTTAGCTTTATAAAAATATACCAAACCATTTTCCAAAAATGCTGTGCCATGTCTGCATTCCTACATTCTACTTGCTATGCATTCTCACCAAAACTTTATATTGGCAGTCTTTTCAATTTATTAATTTCCATAAGTGTGTTGGGAAATCACACTGTGATTTTAATTTGATTTTTCCTAAAAATAAACTATTCTGAGAAGTGTTTCACATGCTTATTTGTCGCCTCTAGACCTTCTTTGGTAAAGTATTCAAATCTATTGTCCACTTACATTTATTGCTTTTATTTTATTATTTATTTATTTAGAGACGGGGTCTTGCTCTGTCGCCCAGGCTGGAGTGCATGGCACGATCTCAGCTCATTGCAAGCTCTGCTTCCTGAGTTTATGCCATTCTCCTGCCTCAGCCTCCCGAGTCGCTGGGACTGCAGGTGCCCACCACCTCACCTGGCTAGTTTTTTGTATTTTTTAGTAGAGAAGAGGGTTCACCATGTTAGTCAGGATGGTCTCGATCTCCTAACCTCGTGATCCACCCGTCTCAGCCTCCCAAAGTGCTGGGATTACAGGCTTGAGCCACCGCGCCCAGCCTTATTGCTTTTAAAAATAACAGCCTTATTGAGATGTAATTTACATAGCAAAGAAGTAACCAGCTTAAAGTTGGTTGTTAATATGCTCACAAAGGTATGCAAACATCATCACTAATTTCAGAACATTTTCATCACCTCAAAAAGAACCCCCTAAAAAGAAACTTCATACCCATTATTAATCACTCCCCATTCTAACCTTGTTCAGTCTCCATTATTTACTAATCTACTTTCTGTCTATATAGATTTATCTATCTTGAATATATCATATAAATAACATTTTAAAACATTTGTTTTCTGTGACTAGCTTTTTTCACTTGGCATGATGCTTTTGGGGTTCATTCATGTTGTGATATGAATCTGTACTTCATTCCTTTTTATGGCTGCATAGTATTCCATTGTATGAATACACCACATTTTACTAATACATTCATTGGTTGATGGAAATGTGAATTGCTTCCACTTTTTGGCTAATATCGTTAGTACTTTTATGAACATTCAAATAAAACTTTTTGTTTAGACACATTTTCAAATATCTTGGTTATATGCCTAGGAGTAGAATTGCTGGGCCATGTAGCATAAGGTTGGTGCAAAAGTAATTGTAGTTTTTGCCACTAAAAGTAATGGCAAAAGTGGTTGTTAATATGTTAACACAGAAGTATACAACCTTTAAACCTTTTTGCCATTATAAGTAATGGCAAAAACTGCAATCACGTTTCCACCAGCCTAATACTTCTATATACAACATTTTGAAGAACTGCAAAACTGCATTCCATACTGATCACAGTTCAGTCTTGGCTCACTGCAACCTCCACCTCCCAGGTTCAAGAGATTCTTTCTTATGTATTTATTGATTTATTTTTTGAAATGAAGTCTTGCTCTTGTCCGCTAGGCTGGAGTGCAGTGGTGTGACCTTGGCTCACTGCTACCTCTGCCTCCCAGATTCAAGTGATTCTCTTGCCTCAGCCTCCCCAGTAGCTGAGATTACAGGTGTTCACCATCACACCTGGCTAATTTTTGTATTTTTGGTAGAGACGGGGTTTCATCGTGTTGGCCAGGCTGGTCTCAAACTCCTGACCTCAGGTGATCCGCCCGCCTTGGCCTCCCAAAGTCCTGGGATTACAGGCATAAGTGACCGCTCCTGGCCAGGTTCAAGAGATTCTTGTACCTCAGCCTCCTGAGTAGCTGGGATTATGGGCACGTGCTACCATGCCCAGCGAATTTTTGTATTTTTTTTAGTAGAAACAGGTTTTCACCATGTTGGCCGGGCTGGTCTCAAACTCCTGGCCTCAAGTGATCCACCCACTCTGGCCTCCCAAAGTGCTGGGGTTAGAGGTGTGAGCCACTGCCCCTGGCCTGTTACTGGTTTATATCAATTTGACTGGGAAGTGCCTAGTTGTGGATTTCTTTGAGTTTATTCTATTTAGACATATTTTAGCTTCTTTAATGTGTAGATGCTTCATATATTCTTTTTTAATTTTCTCTCTTTCTCTTCTCCTCTTCTGACACTCCCAGTACACATATATGTGTATGACTGATGGTGTCTCAGAGCTTTCTGAGACTATGTTATGTTTTCACCAGATTTTTTTCTGTTTCTTAGACTGGCTGATTGCAATTGATGCATCTTCAAAGTCACTGATTTATTATTTTGCGAGTTCAAATTTACTATTGTGCCCATCTAGTGTATTTTTATTTTAGTTATTGTAGTTATCAAACTCATAATTTCTATATTTTTCAAAATAATTTTTATCTTTTTATAGTCTCTCTTTGGTGACACATTGATTGTATACTTCAATTATTTATCCCTGGTTTTATTTAATTGTATTATATAATAGGTGATTTTAAGTCTGTCTAGTAGGTTTAATGTCTTGGCTTTCTCTGGGAGAGGTTCTATTCACTGATTTTATTTTCATATATATGGGGCTGTATTTTCTTTTTCTTTGTGAGTCTCATAATTTTTGGTTAAAACATAGACATTTCAATAGTATAATATGTAAAAGCTGGAAATCATATTTTCCCTCCTTTGTTTTTGTTTGTTATTTGTTGTTTTTGTTGTTGCTGTTTGTTTAGTGACTGTCCTTGACTAATTTTAAAAATCAGTATTCTTTGTCATATTCAAGCACTGAAGTCTCTGCTTGAATTGTTAGTGGTCAACTCATGATTGTGCAGAAAATTTATTTATTTGTTTATTTTGAGACAGGGTCTCCCTCTGTTGCCCAGGCTGGAGTACAGTGGTGTGATCTTGGATCACTGCAACCTCTGCCTCCTGGGCTCAAGCAATCCTCTCATCTCGGTCTCCCAAGTACCTGGGACTACAGGTACAAGCCACCATGCCTGGCTAATTTTTTTTTTTTTTTCCATAGAGATGGAGTTTTGCCATGCTGCCCAGCCTGGTCTCAAACTCCTGAGCTCAAGCAATCCGCCCACCTCATCCTCCCAAAGTGCTGGGATTACAGGCATGAGCCAATGATTGGGCAAAAATTTTAAATGGCATTAACCGTAAGTCTCACTGCCCATTCTTTGGGGATCACTATGGGTGCTGGAGCATGTGTTCAGTGCTCTGGTGTTTACAGTTCTCCCTATGCAAAACCTCAATGTCAGCCACAGGTAAAAGACTAAGCCTTTTTCATGTCTTTTCTGGGGATTTACATGGCTCTGCACATGTACATGGCCTTCGAAATTCTCAGTAATATACTGGAGCTTTTCAGTGACCCCATATGGAACCTCATTCTGTAATTTTTACTTTTATTTGCTTTTGTCAGTCTTTTGTTAGCTCTAACGTGAATAGACATCCCAGCTCCTTGCAATGGCAAACAATTAATATAGATATTTTTAACACCTTAAGGTTACTAGTATTTGCACTGAGTGAGCTCTAAAACAGGCCAAATAAGAATATATCCTGAAAATTAAGTTATTTAGGGAGCTGACAGACATGTGAAATAGTAAAAATTATCTGAGAACAGGGCTATCTTACAGCTCCAAGTGCATTCAGTTCCTTCTTGCAGCCTCGAGACTGCTGATTCCCACAAAGACTTTCAGTTCTCATAGAGATCTTTTCAAGGCTACCATACAGCTGAGATAAGTGCTGTGGGAATAGAGCAAGTATAAATGCTAAAGATTGCTTATCTTACCAATATTATACTATGTTTTTTGAAGAATGTTCCTCAGATTTTTGCAAGCCTTTGGTTAATTTCCAGATTTATTCACAATTGAATTTGTCCGCTTTTTTTTATCAGTTTTTTGGGCCAGTGTCTGTATTGTTTTTATGAAGGAGTAGTTTTACAGAGTTTCAGAAATGTTTCTTTAATAAATGCTCCCTGGATTGCTGCAAGTCTTTTATTAGTTTCCAGAGTTTGGGAAATGTTTATTCTGACATTATTTTTTTGGAACTTTTCTTACTCATTTTATGGAAAAGAACATTTTGCTAGGTTCTGATTCTACTATTTTTGCTAACGTCCTAGCCTTGACTTCTTTAATAAATTTTCTGCCTCTAACCCATAGTTAGATCTCGATCTACAATGATGCATATGTTAGAAATGCATATTTTTCTATACATTGTTGATATTTTCATAGTATTGACTTTTTTTAATCTGTAGTTTAGATTCAAGAGTTTTTATTGCCACCATATTGTTACTTTTTTTTTTTTTTTTTTGCAGTCTGTTGTTACTATACATGGGGGTGGGGGTAGGGTGGACAGGTCAGCACATATTTTCTTGCCCATTCCATATGTGAAATTCATATGTTTCTATACATTGTTGATATTTTCATAGTATTGACTTTTTTTAATCTGTAGTTTAGATTCAAGAGTTTTTATTGCCACCATATTGTTACTTTTTTTTTTTTTTTTTTTGCAGTCTGTTGTTTTAAGTCCATTCTATGAGATTTTCATTTCAAGAATTATACTTATTGGGCTCTAGAAATTCAGTTTTGTTTATATTACCATATTTCTTGACTTGCTATATTTGTGCTTTTCTCGAAATACTTATAGTTTGTTGTGTTTTAATTAATTTTTCTGGTGTTTTCATTATGTTTTTAATTTCTGTGTGGATTGTCTTCATGGTTTTTTTTTTTGCTTCTCAGCATGTGTAGAAAGTTGTTCTTGTATACTAGACTTTGCCATTTTGCATTGTTGTGTGTCTGGGTTTTGATGTCTTCCTAAAGGAGTGTTGATGTTAATGTGTTTATTTAAGACAGTAATTTATAGTTGAAAACTTGCTCGATGTGTCAGAGAGTGCTGTGCAGGATTTCTTACACTGTATTTGGAGTTAACTTTACTCTAGGGCTATTCTACACCTATTCAAAGCGCAATCCTTCTAGGGCTTCTACTTAGTGCTGTGAGTGTTTATCATAATCTCTCCTTTCTGGCAGGTTGGAATTCAGAAGTGTTCATGTCTTTTGTAAACTCGAGAAGTTGTTAAATTTATCAGTCTCCAGAATCTGTTATCTATGATCTTAAAGTTTCATGCAACACAGTTACAGTGTAATATTCAACCAAAAACTCAAGGGGATCCCTCTGAGGAAATCTGCAGTTCTTCTTCTGCATATCTCCCGTCTCTGTGGTCGTCTGCTTTATTATTTCTACATGCTTCATCTTTCCCAAACTCTGATACTTGCTTTCTTAACTCAGCAAGACCACTGTACAAGTTTCTTTGCTCCCTCCCTGTTCTGTGGTCCAGAAATGCCTCCAGGTATTCTATAGTGGTCTTAGTGCTCCACTTAATTTTCTTTATTTTGTGGATCACAGTACTGAACTGTTTGTTGCCCATTCTCTGAAAACAATTATTTCTTATATTTTGTACAGTTTTCTAGTTTTTGGTTTTTGTTTCTATTTTGTTTCTTTTTTGGAACAGGAGAAGAAGCTTAGCCTCAGTTAATCTGTCCTGGCAAGTAGAGAATAGAACCCTTTTTGTAAAAGACTTGTTCTTTCTTCCTGACTCCCCACATGTATCGTTATTTATCCTTGAAATTCAGCAACTTTTTCCAGATAGGTTCACATGCTGAATGTTCTGTACCTTTTTTTTTTTTTTTTCAGAGATACAATATATCTTTTCATGCCTACATTAAAGACTTAACCTTCATGTATTTTGCTTCATTCTTCTGGAACAGCGGTTCTGTGTGAGTTGAACATCTTTTGTCAAGGTTTCAGGTATTGCTTTTCATATTTTAATATCTTTTCCTTCTTTTGCTTTCATTTTGTGTAATTTCTTCGTGCCTTTCCATCAGGCCTTACAGTTTTCAGTAATGCTTATGTGTAATTTTGTTGCTTCTAATATGATCTTATATCTCTACTGTTTAATTTTCTCTTTTCCACTTATTTTCTGAATTCTGTTAGCTTTCATCTCCCTGTATCACCATGTAATCTAAGTTTTGAACCTCTGTTTTATTGTAGCTCTTCTTCATGCCATCCAACTCATGCCATTTGTAATTTTTTGAGACTATGGAGAAATAATTATCTGTTTTTTAACTCCTTGGAGAATTCTTGTGATACGTGCTGTTAATTGACCTTTTGCTCCTTTATTTTTTTTAATTAAAGTAATGTTTGGAATTTATTTTGATAATTTAATATTTTCTGTTTTGAGATAATTACTCATCTTTTAACGATGCCAGCCATATTTTGGGGTTGGGAAAAAATAATGATGTGAGGATGTCAGTATCTTTAATGTGCGTTTATTTTCTGGGGCAAATTTTCAAAACAAATGTCTGTCCTTTTCACCTGGTGGCATGTCTTCTCTTAGTTATTGGCATTCAAGTTGTTGATCATTCACAGAGGTGAAATGGAATAAATGACAGAGGGGAAACACATTTATTCCATTTCACCTCTGACAGTTCCAGCTGGATATAAGTTTAGATAATAGATAAACAAGTTGTATTAGTATGGTTTCTTCTTCAATGTCATCTCTCGGACCACTCTGTAGTGCCAAGCTGGATTTCAGCACAGGTATTCTCTCCTCTGGTTGTCTGCCTATTCCTCTGAATGTAATTACTCAAAAGTGTTGTTGAATTCAATACGAAACATAGTAATAGTTATTTTGAAGAAACTGAATAGTTCTTGAGGTATAAAGTGTGTACTTTGAGTTTTCTGCCTTATTTTGTTTTATGTTTCATAGTGTTTTGTAGACATGTCTCAAAAATTTTGTATTGTGGTTGCGGTCATTTTATTTTGCCTTTGAAGACGCATCCACTTCCCACCCCCGGAACAAAACACACTACACAGTCTACTTTGCTCGTTCTGTGATACTGGTGAGTTTTGAGAGTGGGTAGTGTAAGGTCAGCCGAGAGAAAGGATGAGGAGACCCAAAGTCAGGGAAGCAAGCTTTATTGAGCTGCTTGGCTGCCTCACCACAGTTAGAGGAGGCAGCCCCGCTTACAGACTATAGCAGGGTTTTATAGGGCCAGAACTGGGTGGGGGTAGGGGAGCTGAGTCGGGGATGCAGGAGGACTGGGTTGGGGTTGGGGAGCTGAGTCAGAGGTGTAGGTGTCCTGACCGCCTCCTGGAGATGTTTTTTTGCCAGCTTTGTTATGAGAGGTTAACAGACATGTTAACCCTATCCTGTAACTGTCTGGACAAACAGTTACCGGAGGGGTCCGTGAAGTGGCTGGGGTGGGGGGTGTCTGTCTTTTGCCCTGGGGTAGCTGTGCGGAGAGCGGAAGTGACTCTATTGTAAGGTCTGTGGGAGGGGAAGGGAACAGTCTGGTCGGGGTGACCTTAACAGGCAGTAGTAGAACAGTAGTATAAAATTTCTCTTTACTTTTTGGTAGAATAATTAGCTTATTACTTAGGGAGAATAAATTGTTGCCTATTTTGTTGAAGAAATAGAATGTGCTTTGGTACTATTCTACTCCTAAAACAATGACTACAAATCATTTATGTCTACGTTTTCAAGAGCTTGGTTTCGCCACCAATAACTAAAGAATTTTTTTTTAAAGAAGCAGCCTCCCCCGCCCGCCCCAAGAGGGCCTTGTTCTGCTGAAGGAAATTAATTAGATGTACTATAGCTTCTTGCTACTCACGTGATACTTAGGCCAGCATAGGTGTCACTGGGGACAATACAAAGAACAAATAATCCCAGGTCCCAATCTAGATTTATTGAATCAGGAATTACATTTCAATGAATCTTCTGGTTACTTTTATGCACATTAAAGTGAGAAGCACTACCACTAGCAAAAGTGTTCCCAGATTTTAAAGAAAGCTTTGCCTACTGTCTCAATCCCAGTAAGGATGTGTATCTCCACATTGCTTCCTATAGCCACAGTGTGAGAAACTGTGGTCAAGAACTAATGATATGCTGATGACTCTCTGGAAATAAAAATCGTGATTTCTATAATTTTCCAATTTCCTTGGTGTGAATACTTCACCATGAATAATTTCAAGCTAACTGCATGATGTCACTGAATGTGGAATTCGGAAAAGATTTGCACAGTCTATTCTCACATGACTATGCAAGCTGGCTCCAGCACATCACTGCTCAGAATCTACCTATTGTTGCCATTGCACAAACACAAGTTATCTTACCAACTTCCATGATATTTTGGGGTTTTCTGGATGCGAATTTTTTTTATTAACAAGTACATTTGTAAAATGAAATAAAATGCAATGTAAACATAAACTTGAAACTTATAAAATTATTCTTTATCTCCTCTTACCCCTTTAACAAACTATAATTTCTTAAAAATTTGTTTTATAAACCAAACTCTTCATATATCTAGAGTTTTGCATCAGTTACATAATATATCTTATTTTGGTCTTCAAAATAAACTTTTTTCACAATGCATTTTATTCTTTTATTATTTTATATAATAATTTGAATACAGTTGTGGTACAGTGTGGTCATTTTATAAAGAAAGTGGTTGACTTGGACAAGGTCACAAAACAAATACAGAGATAAAACAAAATGAGACGCCAGTTTTCCTGCATCCCATTCTCAGTGTTTGTGTCAAATACATTTTATGGGGAGAATGGAATAAGGGGATTCCTAGAAACTGTACCTGACCTTCTCCTGGGTCTAAAATTTCTGAGCATTTTGAAAGAGAATGAATGGCAAGTAAGGCTATGCAATATTGTACCTGATTGAGAAAGATTTGGATGACCAAGCTTATCACTGACTTATCTGCCTTACTTTAATAGACTAATTGATTCATGAAGATCACTTTGGTTATTTTCTCTTTTACAGTCATCAGCAACTTCATTCATTATGCAGATAATGAAAGAGACATTCAGAGAGGTTAAATAATTTGTTCATGTATACACAACCAGTAAATTGCAGAGCAAGGTGAAATCTAGTTCCATGTGAATTTCCAAACCCTCATTTTTCTATATTCCATTACACTTGATATATTTAATTGTTCTTTGTTACTTGTATTATATTGAGTCTGAATTTGTTATTCTAGTGATATGATAGTATTAATATCCACATTCAGTTGAAAGTGTTGGTCGAACAGCAACAATGTGTAATTAGTACCCAGAGCTGTATCAAGCAGTCTGTTTCGATCTTTATCTGTAAAAAATCCTCAGATAACTCGGATTGCAAACACATTTCACACATAGAATAGACGCATTCATAAAAATGAAGTAGATTAGAGGTTATCAGAGGCTGGAGGAAGGGAGAAGTGGTAAGTTATTGCTTCATTATTACATAGTTTGTTTAGGATGATGAAAAAGTTTTGGAAATAAATAATGGTAGTGATTATATATCATTGTGCATATAGTTAAAATTCCACTCAATTGTACACTAAAAATTGTTAAAATGGAAAATCCTTTTTTTTTTTGAGACGGAGTCTCGCTCTGTCGCCCAGGCTGGAGCGCAGTGGCCGGATCTCAGCTCACAGCAAGCTCCGCCTCCCGGGTTTACGCCATTCTCCTGCCTCAGCCTCCCGAGTAGCTGGGACTACAGGCGCCCGCCACCTCGCCCGGCTAGTTTTTTGTATTTTTTAGTAGAGACGGGGTTTCACCGTGTTAGCCAGGATGGTCTCAATCTCCTGACCTCATGATCCGCCCGTCTCGGCCTCCCAAAGTGCTGGGATTACAGGCTTGAGCCACCACGCTGGGCCTAAAATGGAAAATCTTAAATTCTGTTTATTTTACCAAAATCTACTAAAAGCAGACATGAGGCCTCAAAAAACAGAAATTCACATGGTGGCCATAGGTTTTTCAGTTGTAGAAAGTAATATTTTTGGGGAAAGCTCCAAATCACTTGTTCATAGCCTAGAGACTCTAAGAGAAAGTTTTTCAAACACACCCAATCATAATTAAAATTTCTATATTTGAATAGACTTTTTTAACCATCGAAAAATTAATTTACAATGGGAATTTTAACCAGATAGGGAGCCTTTTGACTAACATCAGTCAATGTATTCTTTTTCTGTGAGAAGTCAGAATGACTATTATCAAAAACACAAAAAGTAACAGATGCTGGCAAGGATGCAGAGAAAAGGGAACTTTTGCACACTGTTGGTGGGAATGTAAATTGGCACACCTCTATGGAGAAGAGTATGGAGATTTCTCAAAAAACTTAAAATAGGACTACCATATGATCCAGCAATCTCACTACTGGGTATATATCAAGAAGAAAGGAAATCAGTATCTCAAAGAGATATCGGTACTTGCATGTTTATTGCAGCACTATTCACAACAGCCAAGATATGAAATCCACCTAAGTGTTCATTAGTGAATGAATGAATTTAAAAAATGTGGTGTACATACACAGGAGCATAGCCCAGAACTAAGCACGCAGTTGACACAATAAACATATACTGCCTGTTTGTCTAGTTAGGATAATTTTTAGAAGAAAATGTGGATATAAGTGTTAAATAAAAGTGAAAACATAATATAGAAAGTTCATTTGCATAATGGTGATGATGTACATATGTGTGTGTATATATATGTTTATATATAAATTTCTTTGTCTGAATGGCATTCTTTAGACCTAGGCTAATAACAATTCCTATTTAAGTTTTAAATGAACTACAGCACATGGTCAAAAAAATGGTTCTCTAATGAGAAAATTTACTATATGCACCTTCCTACAATAGTGCTTTAAAAGTGTTAAAATATAGATATCAACATCATATTGCATTTTCCTAAAGACCAAGGACTCTTGAAGGTTTTGGAGCAACAAGTGGACACTCCTCTATTAGTCAATAAAATATTCTGGATATATGCATATGCATTAATTAGTATTTTTTCTTTCTTATCGCTTTACATGTTCAGAGCCAATATGTTTTGCTCAAAGTATTGATTTTTGATTGTATATTGCAAAAGGTTTACTTCTGATGTTGAGGTTTTCTACTTAAATCATTCATCCATATCTCTAAGAGCTAAATAATATTTTAGAGTTTTTCCTGTAAGTGGCAATAAAATACACTTACTAAATGGAATCTTTTGTCTCCGTGGAGTAGAGATTAAGTTTCAGGAAGCAGAGACACAGCTGCAGTGTGCTGAGCTCAGAGCTCGTTTTTCTAAGTCTTTGTCTTATAAGTTTGGTCAGATAAAATGTTTGATCTGAATAAACTGAAAATGAAAAAAAAAGATATATAAGTGCATTTAGAGATTCGTTTTTCTGTAACAATCCTCTGCAGTTTCTAAGAAAGATATCTTAGAATCCTTAAAAGTTTAATATAATATGAATGGGAACAGAATAATTTTCTCTGAGGTGCTGTAAATGGAAGAGGTCCAATGCAATGATATGATATATGTTTGAAGTGATGAATATCCAGTTACCCAGATTTGATCATTACACATTTATGCTTATATCAAAATTTCACATGTACCCCATAAATATGCACACCTACTTTGTATTCATAAAATGTTTTTTAAAAGATGTTCAAATGTACCCATAATAATATTTAGAGCTTAAAAAATTCACAGAGCTCAATTCGTAAAACCCTTCGGCATACACAGAGGGGCAGGTGATTGCCTAAACTCATAGTGAGGGAACCAGCAGAGTCAGCCCTTGAATCCAGTAAACCTGATCTCCTCTATAGGCTCTCCCATTAAACATTCACATATAGGAAAAGTCCTCATTGCAGTTGTTCTATTTGAAACGGTAATATGTAATATAAGCCTGGGTAAAACATTTACAATTAAATTGGATACTTTGAGCAAATAGAATCAACAACTGAGGTCCCAAGGTCATTTTAGTCTTGAGTATGTTTTTCTTTCATTATCTATTCTTTGATAATTAAAATGTTCCAAAACAACGATAAGAACAAACATGCATACTTACTTTATCACATACTGAATACATGCTATTATGGGTTTTAAAAAACTTAAAAATGTTTCCACATGCTATAGATAATAGGTTGCTCATGTTTCCATGGTGTTTTAGGTTTACGAAGTGCTTTCATGTTCATCATCTCTATGCTGTCTGCAAGATAAATTACATCTATCTTCTTTTACACATGATGGGCTTGAAATTCCATAAGGATGTAATTTGTGTAAATAACTCAGCTTGGTGATGACAGGGGCAGGATTAAAACCTTTGTTCTCAAACTTTAATATACAACAGAATCCCCTTTTTAAAGCACCCTTTTCTGGATCAGAATTTCTGATTTAGTATGTCTAGGTGGACACCTAAGAATCTGCATTTCTAACAAGTTCTCCTGTGATACTGACTTTGCCAGTCCAAAGACCCAAACACTGATGTAGTTAATGCTGGGACAGCTATCCGTATTCTCATGTAGTCGCTCTTATAGAATTGGAAACATTTCAAGAACAAGTGGTTTGCCTAACCTCTTTTCTTAAATGTATTAGTAAGTCCTCTTTATATTTAGCAAGTTATTAAAGTAGTATCTTATATTTTTGGTTTGCCCATATCAATGGCATTTTAAAATAAGAACTGTATTTCAACATATATGCATCAAGTACATTGAAAAAAGTGTGAATCTATTACTAATTTTTTGTGGTTACAGTTATTCTTGTTATTCTTGATATTTTTAAAGTTATTATGTTAGGGTTATTGATAATATGCATACCACTATTGTTATATTGTTCTGTATTATTTGATCATATATTTACCTTTGCCTGTGAGATTTATACTTTGATATGCTTTCATATTGCTCTTCAGTGTGTTTCTTGAATGTGGAATCTTTGTGTCCTAAACTAGAAGCTTTGTGCTCAATGTGATTATAAAATCATTAGACATTGAATTTAAAATATAAGTCCATAAATAAAATTCTTATTAGAGACTGTAAGACGGATGTTAAAAGCTAACATCTAAGGATATAAGAGAAAAAGAAAAAATATAACATCTAATCAGTAATGTAACCATTACTTAATGTTTATTATTATTTTTACTTTTCTGCTTTTTAGTTTAAAGACATTTGCATGGGCAACAGTTTCAAGTTGCAGGATAAAATATAGTATGTCCAGTTACATTTGAATTTCAAAGAAACAATAGTTGGTTTTGTATTAGTTTTCATTTTGTGTTTTTTGAGTATAAATATGCCCCAAATATTTCACAGAGCATACTTACAGTAATAACAATTATTTGTTGTTCATTTGAAGTTAAAATATAATTGAGAGTCTTTTCTTTTCTGCTTCTTTTGCTGCTAAATCTGACAATTCTAGATTAATGACCAAAGTAGAGGATCACTGACTGCTAGGTGAAAATATAGAAGGTAAATATGAGCACCCCTATTTAATACTTATCAGTATGAAAAGTAAAATTTAGAGTTTCAGAATAAATGCATTACGATGACATCATAAACTTATAACTAATGTTATTAGTATCTACCAATACATATAGTATACATGATATGTAAAAACATGTATGTATATATATGTGTATATATATATACACACACACATAATATATGATATTTTATCAGTCATGATTTCAGGATAGTGTATTTATATGTTAAAAGTTTAACAAATAGGTTAAACCTTCCAAGTAAGCCATTGTTTAAACCAACAGCGTGAATGCTAAGAACAACAAGCCATCAATTTTGGCTACTACAAGCCTACAACCAAAAGACTTTCCTGGCTTGCCTGTGACCAAACAAACCAACAACTGAGCCACAGGGCCTGCCCACAGGCCAGTGTTTTAATTGACAAACAACCTCACAGTCTATTAAAAACACACACCCAAATCAGGCCACTTTAGATAAGTGGCACAGCTTTGCATGGTTGTGTGTGTAACTCGTAAGTCTCTAATCCATCTTCTCTTTACTTTTCTTCTTAAGCTTTTAACTATCCATGCAGACACTCTATTTTAGATACATATACATATTATATATATTAGCACCTATTTTACAATGACTGAACTTTCACATTTAATTCATTTGCTTACTGCTGTTACAAAGCATACATTCAAAAATTAAATAAAAATTAGACAAGAATATTTTTCTAGTAAATACAAACATTTTGTTCAGAGCAAATATTTATTATTTTTTTCTGTCTAAATAATCCATTGTTTGTTATACTATGTATAAATCACATGTTTTAACATATCAATAAAGTTTTATTTAACTTAAAAAAAAAAAAAACTTCCTGTACCCTCAATATGGGAAGATTTTCAAATACAGTCATGTATGAAATACTTTCTGAGCACTCCATGTGAATCAGAATTCACTGTGTTCAGTCGAAAATGAGTTAAATAGGTCAACAAATGGTTGTCCTCTATTCTCTGATCTTAAGTGCAAAGAAAATCGCATGAAAAGGCACTAAAGCCAAAACAGTGATTCTCAACCCTCGCTTCCCATCAGAATTACCTAGAGAGGTTTAAATTCTACGCTTGGGTCCCACCCTCAGATATTTTTAATTAATTGGTTTGAAATCTATCTTGGGCATTGAGGAGTTTTAAAAGCTTTCTCAATTATTTCTAATTTGCAGCCAAGATTTCTTAAATTAATGGTTCTCAAACTTGTTTGCATATTTTAATGACACAGGGAGCCTTTACATAAGTGTATGTTCATGACCAGACTACATCCCACATAAAAGGGGTTGGGTGGAGGACGTGAGGTTGAACAGTGTTAAAGCTCCCCTACTGTTACTGGAAAGGGGTCCAATCCACACCCTAAGAGAGAGGGTTCTTGGGCCTCAGAAAGAATTCACGGTGAGTCCACAGAGTAAAGTGAAAGCAAGTTTCTTAAGAAAGTAAAGGAATACAGAGTGGCTACTCCATAGGCAGGCCCACAGCATGGGCTGTTTGACGGAGTATACTTATAGTTATTTCTTGATTATGTGCTAAACGGGGTGAATTATTCATGAGTTTTCTGGGAAAGGGGCAGGCAATTCCCTGAACTGAGGGTTCCTCCCCCTTTTAGACCATATAGGGTAACTTTTGAACGTTGCCATGGCATTCGTAAACTATCATGGCACTGGTGGGAGTGCCTTTTATCATGCTAATGATTATAATTAACATACAATGAGCAGTAAGGACAACTAAAGGTCACTTTGATCACCACGTTGATTTTGCTGGGTTTTGGCCAGCTTCTTTACTGAATCCTGTTTTATCAACTGGGTCTTTGTGACCTGTATTTTGTGCCAACCTCCTATCTTATCCTGTGACTAAGAATGTGTAGGGATAGGTGCAGTAGCTCACACTTGTAACTTAGCACTTTGGGAGGCCAAGGTGGGTGGATCGCCTGAGGTCAGGAGTTCAAGACCAGCCTGGCCAACATAGTGAAACCCCATTTCTACTAAAGATACAAAAAATTAGCTGGGCATGGTGGCAGGCACCTGTAATCCTAGCTGAGGCAGGAGAATCGCTTGAACCTGGGAGATGGAGGTTGCAGTGAGTTGAGATCGTGCCATTGCACTCCAGCCTGGGCAACAAGAGTGAAACTGTGTTAATGAGTCATGGAAAAGCTTGGATGCCCTCAAGTGGAGCTTGGAATCTTCAGGATGCAGCAACTAGAATGGATGGCTTTGTTTTAACTTCAGCCATTATATCAGGTGTCATCAATTTTTGATTCAATTAGTTCTCATTTAGACATAGTAATGCCTATTGACTTCTTAATTCACTTCTTCCAGTGTGGCCAGATAACAACTCCTTTTTTTCTTCTTCCTTCTAGTGGTGGCTGTGATCAGGGTATCGGGTTGGAGTGGCAATGTGTGTAGAAGGGAATGAGGTCTGGGTAAAGATTCAAGAAAAGGCACTTAGTTCTTGCTCAGCCCCATATTGCCTACGTCACTTAATTTTCAGTGTTTTAGCTTCTTTATAGTTTCAATCAGCATAGTGTAACACCTGCCTGAAGGTCTCGCAATATGGCTGTGAGGAATAAAATTAGTTTAGTATGTCATCATATGTGAGGCAGCTGAAAATGAAAGATTCATGGTAGCAGTAGGGGCAAAGGAAGAACTCTGGAAATTAGACATGTCTATTGAGGTGGTATAAGTGCTGTGGGTATTGACCTAGGCTAAGGAACATTTTTTTCCATGAAGTGGGAGAAGAGCTTGTTCACTTGCAAGAGTTAGGGGCCAGGGGTTGCAGAAGGGCCTAAAGGTTTAAGGAAAGTGGAAATATTAAGTCATTTCTAGGAATGTAAGTTTCTTGGATAGAGTTACCAGATAAATCACAGGATATAGGGTTAAATTTGAATTCAAAGTAAATTGTGAATAAAATGTTCATTGTATGTATATCCTAACTATTGCATGTGAAATACACTAAAAATTATTTGTTGTTTATCTGAAATTCGTGTTTGTGCATTCTGTATTTTCATTTGTTGAATCTGCCAACACTAATCTTGGGAGAGTTGGGGATGTCAGCTTTGCTCCTTTCAGTTATTTTTGTGGAGGAGAAAGTTTCAGGTATTAGTAGCTTGCTATGTGCCTTAATACATTGTTGATTTGACACATGATATTTAAATATTGATAGCATTTTATAGTTTATGAAGCAGATTTATATGTATTGTTTAGGAAGTGGATTTATATATATATTATTTACAAAAATCTTATAAGTTAGGCATTATCATTCCCACTTTACATATAAGAAAACTGAAAATCCGAGTTTTCAGGTTACGATGCTTGTTCAAGTTTATATGGCTATTTAGTGAAATATTTAGCAATTAGAAACAGTTCTTTGATTATATGTGCAATGTTATTTCAACTATGACCAAGCTGTCTCTTAGACTGATTAGATCTCAGCATTTTACGTTTTACCAGAAGCAGATTCTCTTTTTGTTTTCCATTATCTAAAACTAGTCCCAGCAGGCATTACTTCTAATCCAGTTGTTTTGCTTGTATGATTCCATTGAAGATTTAGTATTAATGAGATCGCTGTGAGTAAAATATACAGCACATTGAATTTGTCACTGTAGCTTCTCTTAACAAATGAATTGAACAAATGTAGTGTTACAGGAATTTACATTTTCTGCCCAGTTGGAAACCCAACAATTTATTTGCTCTGCAATTTTAAATAGCTACTTTTTACAAACAGTGTCCCAAGTTGACTTCAAATAACGTAATTATAGTACAATATGTTCTTCTAAAATCTTCTCTAGATTTGTATGAATGGTCATTGCATGGCGAATTGTAACTAAATTTCTCCAGCGCAGCACATTTTCAAAGAGAACGTTAGCAAGGAAGTGTTTAATAGCAATAACGCACATGTAGTGACACTATAGGGTAGTGGTTCTCAGAATGTGGTCTCCTCAACTAGCAGCACCAACATCCCCTGGGGCCTTGTTATTGAGCTGGAAACTCCTAGATCTCAACCTAGACCTACAGAACCAGAAACTCTGAGGCAGGGTTCAGCAATTTGTATTTAACAAGCCCTTCAGGAGATTCTGATAGATGCAAAAGTGTGAGAACCATTACAGGACTAGCATCCTGCTGTACCTCCTGAGGGTGAAGAGTGAATCCTGGCTTGGAAAAGCTAATTGAGACCCATTTCTGTTCTAAGAATACTTCCATGGACAGCATTTGATGGTAAGTCCACCCCTTGGTTACCTAAAATCTTTACATGTCAGAAATTTCTCAGCAGGTAGGGGAGTGGACACAGTCAAAATAATGGAGAGATAGTTATGAAATTCAGTGAACAGAATTAATTGTCAAATGCAACAGTAAGCATTCTTCCGCTGTTAGGGGAAAACAGACATTTACCAAACTGTTGTTATATGTAAGGTACCATCATAAGCATTTTGCACACGTCTCATTTATTTCTCATAACCATCCTATAGTAGAGACATTATTATGACCATTTAATAGATGGCAGAAATATCAAGTACTTTGTTCAAAGACGCACTGCTGGTGAGTGACCTTGGTTTAGTTTATAATTTAATTATAGTTCATCTCTTTAATGAGTGTCCCCGGCCTCTCCACAGTATAAGGGGCGTCTCCTATTGCCACCTACCTTGAAATTGGTTCTCATCATCTTACAATGCAGTTTTCTATTAACTTGACAGATATCTTGAAACCAGAGGGTGAAGACCAAAAGACACATCTAGAGGATTGTATGAAAGTGTTTCAGTTTCTCACTCTTGGCCCACCCGGGCCTTTTAAGAATTCCCTATAATAAAGCAGATCAATGTGTTAATGTCACAGTTTTATACTTTACAAAGAAAATTCATCAGTAACACATATAAGGAAAGTTGGTGTGTATCAGAGTTAGTATTAGAGATTAGTAGAGAAACAAATGACTATTTAACATGTGGTGATTTTGGATAACTGGTTACCAGAGAAGTGAAAAACAAAACCCTAAATTAAATCCCTGCTTCAAACTCACCATATATTTTTTAAAAAATTCCAAATGCATTAAAATCTAAATGTGAACCACAAAAGATGAAATATGTTTAAAATATCTATATGAAAGAGTTATGATCTTGTGAGTAAAGAGAGTTTATTTTAAAAGATTTCTTTTAAAAAATACTACACCAAAATTTAGAACATTAATATGACAAAAAGAAGATACCATGAAAAAGTTGAAAGACATATGACAGATTAGAGGATATTTCCAACATATGCAATGAAGACAAGACTGGGAACCAAAATATATGACAACATTCTATAAGTAAATAAGAAGAGTGTGAACAATTCAGGAGAAAAATAGACACTAAACACAAATAGGTAATTTACAATAGAGAAAATTGTGGAATAAATATGTGAAAATATGCTATACCTGTATATTAATCAGGAAAAGGAAAATATAAACATCAGTGAAATACTATTTTACAGTTTTCATGTTGGCAAAACTATAAAATCTGTCAATAACCAGTATATACTTCTGATAAGTACATAAATTAGGCCAATTGTTTTGCAGAGGACAATTTGGAAATAGCTAGAAAATCTAAATATGTGCATACACTAAAACCCAGCAATTCTACTTCTAGATATGATTTCAGTGGAAGTTTTCCTATTTGAGTGCAAAGATATACACATCATAAGTTCACTGCAGTGCAGTATGTACTAGTTAAAGATCGGATATGCTTTAAATGTCCATCAATAGGAAAATGGACAGAGAAAGTGTGGTGTATTTTTGAGGTATCATGTTATGTAGCAGTTAAAAATAATGAATTAGATCTATGCATCAACAATGAGATTTCTAAAATCTAATTTGGGGGTAATAAGTAATTTGTAGGAAGATATACATAGCATGGAAGCATTTGTGTAATTTAAAAATACGTGTGACAGTTTTATGTATGTGTGTGTGTGTGTGTGTGTGTGTGTGTGTATAGATTGGTAGAATAAACATAAAATTCAGTTGTTTCCTCCAGGAAAAAGCTAAGGTAGGAGAATGGGATTGAGGAAGGAATTCTAGAGACAAATTTTATCAGAAATATTTAGTGGCTTATATTATTAAAATATGACATAAGTATGTAAGTATGGAAAAATATTAACCTAAGTCTTTGCTGTTATAGTCTCTGCATTTTTTGTATTATTAATCTTATTTTTTCCAAAACAGAAAAAAATGCCCTGAAGCTCAGGGAGGTATGTAAATTGCATGAGACAGCCAAGTTAAAAAAATATATCGCTGTGTAAAGGCCAATTCAAATGTAATAGAAAGGCTAATTACATCAACAGAAAAGTGAAGTATTTCAAATGGGTCCAGAGATTTTTCAAGTCTTTTTTAGTAAAACATTACTGACTAATCCCAGTCCTTTTGGGAAGGGTTTCAATAGATGTAATTGTTTTCACTAACTTTGTTATTTTTCGTTTTTCCTTTTTTTTTTTTTTAAGACATAGTCTTGCTCTTTCACCCAGGTTAGAGTGCAGTGGCACAATCTCGGCTCACTGCAATCTCCATCTCCCAGGTTCAAATGGTTCTTCTGCCTCAGCCTCCCCAGTAGCTGGGATTACAGGCACACACCACCATACCCTGCTGATTCTAGTATTTTTAGTAGAGATAGAGTTTCACCATGTTGGCCAGACTGGTCTCAAACTCCTGACCTCAAGTGATCCGCTCATCTTGGCCTCCCAAAGTGCTGGGATTACAGGCATAAGCCACTGTGCCAGGCCAACTTTGTTATTTTTCACGTTGGAATTACAAAATCTATGTTGGAGCACTATCCCCTTGGTGTCTGTAGGTTGATAACTATGTTAGAGCTGACGCTAACACCTACTTTCACCATCTTGACAGTATCACCAGATGATACTCCCTGCTCAAAAAAAAAAAAAGATATAATGTGGTTAATTAATGTTTTCTCTTTTTATTTTTAGAATTGCTTTTTGTAATCCACTGCACCCTGGTCTTCTGGCTATCTGGTGTTATGAGATTTCAGATGATCTGGTAAGTATCTTTCTACTTCTTAAGGAGGGCTTTTTATGAAAGCCCTCTGTAGATTTAAATTAGCACTGTTAAAAGTAGACATAATCATTCATGTTGACTAACGATTTTCTAGTTTTGGATATATCAACTTGTTAATTCAAAACTTCTTAGGATGGAAAGCTGGTGGATTGAATACTGAAGATTAATGAGAAACAACAGCAGCTTGAGATCAGGATTAAGGTGACATGAGTGCTCACACTAGGCCTGCCTTTAGCTCTGAGATGCTGAAACGATTTCTTGCATTCTCTGGGGTTCATTTTCTCCATCTGTACATTGGTGAGATGGACTAGTACATTTTATTTGATGTAGGTATCAGTAGCATTTGTCATAGGTGGTGATTACTTCCTCCTCCTGGAAACATTTTCTTCCAGTAACTTCTACGGCATTCTAAGGCATCTTACTCTCAATTTGCCCTTGTTTCACTAGCCCTCCTTCTTAGTTTTCTTTATTTGGAGTGACTCAAGATTACTCCTTAGATCTCTTATTAGCATACATTCCTTTTATCCCCTTGGTGATTTCATCTAGCATCATAATTTTAAAGCCCTATATTTATTTACATTGCCCAAATATAGGTATATCTTCAGCCTTGATAGCTTCTCTGAATTTCATATCAGTTTTTAATTTGGTATCTCCATTTTTATGTCTAATGTATTGTTCAAAATTTACATGCCTAAATTTTCACTTTCAATCCCTGCCCCTCCTCTACTCTAACTTGCTCTTCAGTTCATCTCTCACACACTCATTAAAGGAAACGGTCTTTCCACTGCTCAGGACAAATCCCTTGGCATCATCATTAATCCTCTCTTTCTTTTACACCCTATACCTAATGATTAGCAAGTTTTTTAAAAAAGTTTCCAAATGGTAGTGTTTTATTTTTAATTATAATCTGTTTTTCCATTTTGCTCAAATAATTATTTCTGTATATTCCTACATTTGTAGTTTAAGATTTCTCTTCTGTTAATTATTAGCAAATCTTGCTGGATATAACTGAAAAATACATCCATAATGTATCAATCAGTCCAAAACCCTAGATTGAAGAGCATTCCCTGGGAGTGGTATCCCAATTCAGAGAAAGAGGGACACCAGAGACAAAGGAAGCAGGTAGTTAATATAGCAGTGAGGGAAGAGAGTCAGGAGATCGTAGTAAGTATATGGTCATTTTTTTGGAATACATTGCAAAAATCAAAGAAAGGGAACTTTATAGCCGTGAAGCAAGAAAATCTAATCTACCACCTTCCTACAAGTTTAAGAAAATGAATTTCACATAAAAAGAAACAGCAGATTATCATGAGGGAATATTATAGAAATGTATTATTTAATAAACAGAGGCCAGGCGCAGTGGCTCACACCTGTAATCCTAGCACTTTGGGAGGCCAAGGTGAGTGGATCACCTGAGGTCAGGAAATCGAGACTAGCCATGGCAAAACCCCATGTCTACTAAAAATACTAAAATTAGCTGGGCATGAGAGCACATGCCTGTAATCCCAGCTACTTGGGAAGCTGAGGCAGGAGAATCGATTGAACCCAGGACTTGGAGGTTGCAGTGAGCCGAGATGGTGCCACTGCACTCCAGCCTGGGCAACACAGCAAGACTCCGTCTCAAAAAACAACAACAATAATAATAATAATAGAATAATACATTTACGTAATACATGAACAGAATAGTATCAGTATAGGCAATAAAAGCTTTCATAGAAAGGCACGTCTGCAAAACAAATATGTTACCTAGGATTTCAAAACAAGGTAAAAGGAATTAACAAAATAATATAAGATATATAAAAATAATGTAAATGTGAATTGCACAAATTTAGGGTGATGTGATTCTACCCTGAAAATAATTAAGTAATTTTAGAAATAAAGACTATATTAAAAGGGTTATAAGATTAATTAAGCACGGAATAATGCTTCTTAAGGAAAATAAAATTTGAGAAGAATAAACTTTAAAAAGAAACAAAAAGATAAAGATTCAGAAGAAAGTTCAGCGGGTTAGTTTTGAGAGTTAATAGGACCCTGACTGCTTTATTCATTTCTGACCTTAAAACAAGCTCCTTGAACTTACCCACAAAGTGGACTGTGCAAAAATCCCTTCTAGTTTCAGCTGCTGTTTGCAAATAGACTCTGCATATTTCCCAAGCAACTTCAGGATTTGCCTTTTCTTAGGTATTAGGAAATATGCTTAGCAAAGAGCCCCTCACTTTCTTCTGTTTCCTTTGACTCAATATCAAATTCTTGATTCATATTTCTTGAGTTTTTAAAATTAGTTGCTCCATTGTGTTCTGATATAAAATTTTGCTACTGAAAACATACATACAACAAAATCCCTAAGGAAAAATTAATTAATAACATTAAATTGTAGGCCAGGTGAGGTGGCTCATACCTGTAATTCCAGCACTTTGGGAGGCTGAGGCAGGTGGGTCACCTAAGGTCAGGAGTTCAAGACCACTTATACTTACTAAGTAACATAAAAGACCTAAGCTATGTTATGAATAGAGTAGAAATTCATTTATATATAGCACTTAGAACTCCATTAACAGGAGTTCACTTTACTTTCAACTAATGTAGACATTGTCTACAACTGACTATATCTGAAGCCAAAAAAACCCCAATAAATTAAAAAAATATATAAATTATATATCATAATTCTCTCACCATAATGCAATATAATTAGAAATTAATAACAAATGAGAAAATAATATAATCCATCTGGAAATTTTAAAACATATTCCTAAATTAGGTATCAAAAACAATGTTAAATAGTAGTGTAGACAGTGGGCTTCTCATCTTGTTCCTGACGTTAGTGAAAAAGTTTCTGATTTTTCCCCCAGTGGTAAGTAAGATGTTGGACAAATATGTATATGTATACGTATTATGTGAGTGTGTGCATGTGTGTGTGTATATACAAACATATATACATATATGTACACATACATACACATACATATATACATATATGCATATCTGTGTATGTATATATACACATAAGTATCATTGATGTATATGAAAATATATAGGTTACGGCCGGGCGCGGTGGCTCAAGCCTGTAATCCCAGCACTTTGGGAGGCCGAGACGGGCGGATCACGAGGTCAGGAGATCGAGACCATCCTGGCTAACACGGTGAAACTCCGTCTCTACTAAAAAATACAAAAATCTAGCCAGGCGAGGTGGCGGGCGCCTGTAGTCCCAGCTACTCCGGAGGCTGAGGCAGGAGAATGGCAGGAACCCGGGAGGCGGAGCTTGCAGTGAGCTGAGATCCGGCCACTGCACTCCAGCCCTGGCGACGGACCGAGACTCCGTCTCAAAAAAAAAAAAAAAAAAAAAAAGAAAATATATAGGTTAATGTATAGGTTTCCCATCTATCTTATCTTTTTTATTGCAACCCCATCCATTGCTCTTTTATTGACAGTTTTCAGAATGAATGAGTGTATCAAAACCATTCATGTATATATGGTGATTATATATTTTTTCATTAGCTGTTTTAAAATGCTGTGTTATCTTAATGCATTTTCTAATATTGAATTATTAATATATTTGCATATCTGCAATAATACCCGTTTGGAAATGATGTATTTAATGTACAGTACTAGTGAATTCTTTGTTGTGTTATTTGCCTGGCTAATGTTAAAACACATCAGAAAACAAATCTGGAAGTTTCTCTTCTTTTATAAACTCTGGAATATTTTTAATAATGTTGGAATAATCTAATCATTAAATGTTTGACAGAATTTCCCTGTAAAAACATCTTGTTTTCATGCCAGAGAAGCTCTTCTGATACTTTCTCTATTTCCTCTGTGGTAGTTGGTTTGTTTAGATTTTCTGTTCCTACTGAGACCAATTTTAAAAACTTTTATTTTCCTAGAAACATACCCACATAATCTAGTTTTTCAAATTATTTGCAGAGGGTTTTTCAAAGTAGCCTCTTAGGATCCTTAAAATGTCCTCCGTTTCAACCCCCTTGTAATTGTTCTCAGATGGAAAGTTGATGTGAATTAGCCATTACCAGATTCACAGCCAGTAGATGCTGTTTTCTAAAGGAAAGTGTAAAGGATGTAAATCAGTACAACCCTTTTGGAAATTTGTACATTTCCCTTTTGGAAAGGGTTGTATTGATTTAAATAATTATAGTTATATAATGTATAAGTATAATTATGCATGTAACTTAAAGTTATATAAAGTAACATGTATATAACTTCAAATTTTATTTTTATTATCGAACACTTTAAACATACACAGAAGTAAAGAGAATAATACAGTGAACTCAAATGCAACCATAACCCAGCTTCAACAGATAACAATTTATGACCAGTCTTGTTTAATCTAGAATCCCACCTATTTCTCTGCCCCACATATCATTTTGAGGAAAATTCTATAAATCATATAATGTTACCCAGAAGTGTCTCAATATATGCCTTTATAGAGATAAACCCTCCTTTTCTTAGTAAACTTTTATTTTGCAATAAGTTTTGATTTACAAAAAAGATGACAAATAGTACACAGATTTTCCGTATACTAACTCAGTTTCTTACATTGTTAATATAATATATATGGTTATATATATAAATTATATATCCTATTACCATATTATACTATATATATTATACATATACTATATATATAAATTATATATCATATTACCATATTATACAATAATTACCATATATTATATATATTATATTATATATATGGTCATATATATTACCATAATGCAGTTGTCAAAACTGAGAAGCTAACATTAATACATCACTCCTAAACTCCAGACTTTGGATTCCACTAGATTTTTATTTTTGTGTTCCATGATACCACATCACATTTAATTAACACTTTTTATAAAAATAACTGCAATACGATTATCATGCTTTAAAATAATAATTCCTTAATATCATTAAATATCCGCCTAGGATCCAAATTTAAACTTTTCTCACAAATGGCATGTGTTTTTGAAATGTTTATTTGAATCAGGATCCAAAGAAGATCCACAACTGTGGTTGGCTAATACCTCTTATGTGTGCTTTAATGTATAGGTTTCACTTCCGTCTCATTTTTATTGCAATGGATTTATTTTATTTATTTTATTGCAATGTATTTAATTTAAAAATTGAGTCGTTTGTCCTGCACAATTTCCTAAAATTTGAGTATTGCTGATGGATTCTCCATGGAGACATTTACAAGATCCCTCTGTCATACATGTTTACATACAGAAGTCTGATTGACGATTAAAAATACCCACACATTTGAGGGCAAAATTTTGAAATTAAAAAATGTAAAAAATCAAGAGAAAACGAAAGACACTAGATCACTGGAGAATCCAGAGAAAAACTCAAAGATGCTCCTCACAATTGTCTGGTCACGTTTTCTTAGAGCATCTGTGATGTGCTGGGGCTCCACGTCAGCCCCCAGTTGCCTTGGAAACTCCGAAGCCAGAAGGCTGTTATGGCTGAGTCGTGCAAACAGCAAAGATGGCAGCCCACCCCTCCCTCTGGGAGCTCTGTTCCAGGGAGTCCTGAAACCTTTGTCAGCTGGTGAACACTGGTGGGGTTAGCTGGAGACCCCAGTTGGGATGCTGCACCCAGTGATGAGGAAGGAGATCAGGAACCTGCTTCAAAAAGCAGTCTGGCCACGTTTCATAGGGCAGCTTTGCTGTGCTGGGGTACCACTTCTGCCCCCAGTCTTCTTGGACTCTCCAGAGCCCAAAGGCTAGAACAGCTAAGTCACCCAAACAGCAAAGCTAGCAGCCTGCCATCTGATAAAATTCTGAACTCTGTTCCAGGGAGTTTTCAAATATCTGACAGATGGAGAACACTGATAGGGTGGCTGGAGGCTCTGTTTGGGAGGTTCTGCCCAGTGAGGAGGAACGGGATCAGGGACTCACTTAAAGAAGTAGTCTGGCCACGTTCTTGTAGAGTAGTTGTGCTATGCTGGGGCATCGCTTTCACCCCGTGTTGGTTAGGACTCTCCCAAACAGCAGAAGTGGTGGTCTGCCCCTCTCCCCAGCAGCTTTGTCCCAGGTAGGTGCAACACTGCTACTGGTTGCTGGCTGGAATTCCAAGCCAGTGGTTCTTATTCTGTGAGGTGCCGCGAAAGTGGGGCCCACAGATCGTCATTACTCAGCCCTCTGGATTCAGCCTTTTTCCTAGGGGTATGAACCTCCCGCTTTTCCAGAGTTGCAGTTACTTTTGCTAGGACTCCCAGAAAGCCAGGGTATCTAAAGCTCCTGGATCTCTGTGCATTCCTGAGCGGTTGCTCTGTGAAGACTCCATGTAGCTGTGTGTGTCAGACTGAATGCCCTTGTGGAATGGGTTCATGAGGCGATCTCCTGACCCAAGGTTTGCAAAAATCTATTGGGAAAGTATGGGATCCTGGAGTCACACATTCTCTCACAGGTTCTCTGGGTGGAGGAGCTTCCCTTGGCTCCATGTTACTCTTGGGTGGGCTGTCATCCTGCCTTTTCTCCTTTCTTCATGGTTTGAGTTGTTTCCTTGATTAGTCCAAATGTGAGTACCTGGATGTTTTAGTTGAAGGTGCTGTATTTACTTGCCTGTTCACTTCCTCTCTGTAAGAGCCATGCATATTAGCTGCTTCTAGTCAGCAATCTTGGCCACTTCGCATGCTTAGTTATAAAAGAAATTGCCAAACTGTTTTCCAGAGTGGCTGTAACATTTTCTATTTCCAGAAGCAATGTATGAGTGACTCAGTTATTCCACATCCTCGCTAGCATTTGGTATTTTCTCTATTTTTATAGCCATTCTGAAAAATGTGCTATGATATAGCATTGTACTTTAATTTGAAATTCCCTGACAGCTAAAGATGTTGATCATCTTGTGTTTTTTTGCCATCTCTATATATCTTCTTTGGTGAAATGTTTGTTTGATGTATATGGCACATTTTCCAATATTCTTTTCTGTTGAATTATTTTTAATTTTTAATTATTATGAGTACATAGTAGATGTATATATTTATGGGCTAGGTGAAATATTTTGGTAGTGGCATGGAAAGCATGATAATCACCTCATGGAAAATTGGGTATCCATTCCTTCAAGCACTTATCCTTTATGTTACAAACAACCCAATCTGGTTACTTGTTATTGGTCTGTTCAGGTTTAGGATTTATTTCTGGTTCTATCTTGGTAGGTTGCCTGTGTCTAGGAATTTATCTGTTTCTTGTATGTTTTCCAGTTTATTGGCATACTGTTGCTCATAGTAGCCACTAATGATCTCTTCAGTTTCTTCATTATCAGTTGTAATGTCTCTTTTTTAATCTCTGATTTTATTTATGTGAGTCTTCTCTCTTTTTTTTTCTTAGTCTGGCTAAGGGTTTGTCAATTTTGTTTATCTTTTCAAAAAGCCAAGTTCTCTTTCATTGATCTTTTGTATGGTTTTATTCATTTGAAATTTATTCGTGATCTGATCCTTATTATTTCTTTTCTTCTCTTAATGTTGGGTTCAGTTTGCTCTTGCTTTTCTGTTTCTTTAAGATGCATCATTAGGTCATTTATTTGAGGTCTCTCTTCTTTTATAATGTAGGCAATAATAGCTATACATTTCCTTCTTAGTACTGCTTTCACTGTATACCACAAGTTTACACATATTGTGTTTTCATTATCATTTGTTTCAAGTTGCTTTTCAATTTTCTTCTTGATTCCCTCATTGACCCTCTGCTTTTTGGTAGTCTTTTTGGGTTGAGCCTGCTTGATGTTCTATAACCTCCTTGAATGTTGATGCCTGAAGATGTTTTTTGGTATCTGGGCATTGAAGAGTTAAGTATTTAGTATAGTCTTCACAGCCTGGGCTTGTTTGTGCCTGTCCTTCCTTAGAAGGCTTTCCAGGTATTTGAAGGGAGTTGGGCCTCAAGCCTAATATCTGTGGTTTTTGCAGACTCATAGATGTATCACCTTGGTGGTCTCGAATTAAATCAAAAAGAATTATTTGAATTATCAGGCATATACTCTTGTTCTTTTCTCTTACTTCTCTTAAACAAATGAAGTATCTTTCTGTGTGCTGAGCCACGTGGAGTTGGAAGTATGCTGACACAAGCAACACTGTGGCCACCACAACTGGGACTATACTGGGTCAGACCTAAAGCCAGCACAACACTGGGTCTTGCCCGAGGCCCTTCCCTTTAGGATGTCAATTTCCCTCAGTCCCCAGGCATGTCCAGAGATGCTGTCTGGGAACCAGTGGTTGGAGTAAAAAAAACACAGCAGTTTACCTGATGTTCTATTCTACTGTGGCTAAGCTGACACCCGCACCACAATACAAAGGCCTTCCTGCTTTTCCCTCCACATTTCACAGGCAGAAGAACCTCTCTCTGTGGCAACTACCACCACCAGTCCACAGGTTTTCTGACAGGCAACTTCCGATGTTCACTTAAAGTCCAAGGGTTCTTCTGTCAGCTCGTGGTGAATGCTGCCGGGCCTAGGACTTACCATTTAAGGCAGTGTGCTCCCCTCTGGCCCAGGGCACGTGCAGAAATGCTATCCAAGGGCCTAAGCCTGGACTCCTGGACCCTACGGGCCTGCTTGTTGCTCTACCCTACTGCAGTTGAGCTGTGATATAGTTTGGATATTTGTCCCCAGCCAAATATCATGTTGAACTGTAATCTCCAGTGTTGGAAGTGAGGCCTGATGGGATGTGTCTGAGTCATGGGGGCAGATCCCTCATGGCTTGGTACTGTCTTTGTGATACTGAGTGAGTTCTCATGATGTTACAGGACCCTACCACTTACCCATAGGTGCCTTTTGGGTCTGGGTTTTCACACTATAGTCCTTTCTGTTGTTCGCCAGACATATGTTACAGGAAAGGGGTCCCGATCCAGACCCCAAGGGAGGGTTCTTGGAATTCACTCAAGAAAGAATTCAGGGAGAGTCTGCAGTGCAAAGTAAAAGCAAATGTATTAAGAGTCAAGTAGTGCAACAATAGCTAGTCCGTAGACAGAGTAGGATGTTCCCGAAAGTTAAGAGGAGGAACGCATCCATCCTAGGTACCATGCTTGTACATATTGGGAGTTGTGCTCTGCTACAAGGGTTTGTGATAAAGGATAAATTTTCTTAATTACTGTATTTTGCAAGAATTGATATTATTATCTTCAAAGCAAAATTAGGAATGCCTTTGTTCTCCAGATATTGGAATATCTGGACACTCCCAAGTCTGGGAGTTTACTCTGTTGAGTAAACATTTTTCATTTGTTCCCTTAACCGTAAACATCTAGAGGCTAAGAATGCCTGACTTTCTGAGAATGCAGCCAGGCAAGTCCCAGCCTCATTTTCCTACCCCTCACTCAAGATGGAGTTGCTCTGGTTCAAACACCTCTGACAATGAGCTTTGGTTGTTTAAAAGTGTGTGGCACCTCCCCTTCACCCAACTCCTTCTCTCACTTGCTCTTGCTTTCCTGCTTTCACCCTGTAACATGGTTTTTCCCTCTTTGCCTTGCCCCGTGATTGAAAGCTCACTGAGGCTTCACCAGAAGCCAGGCAGATGCCAGCAACATGGCTTCCTATAAAGTCTGAAGATCTGTGAGCCAGTTAAACCACCCATCTTTATAAATTACCCAATCTTAGGTATTTCTTTATAACAATGCAAAAATGGCCTAATATAAAAAAATTGGTACCAGTAGTGGAGTATTGCTATAAAGTTACCTGAAAATGAGGAAGCAACTTTGGAATCAGGTAATGAGCAGAGTTTGGAAGAGTTTGGAGGGTTCAGAAGCAGACATGAAGATAAAGGAAAGTTTAGATCTTTTTCAAGACTGCTGAAGTGGTTGTGCCCAACATGCCCATACTGATATAGACAGTGAAGTCCAGGCTGAAGAGATCTCAGATGGAAATAAGGGACCCAATGGGAACTGGAGCAAAGGTCATGTGTGTTATAGGGACAAAGAGCCTGGCTGCATTCTGTTCATGCCCTAGGGGTTTGAGGGGTTTGTGGAAGTATGAACTTTATAATGTTAATTTAGAATATCTGGTGGAAGAAATTTCTAGGCAGCAAAGCATTGAAGATGTGGTCTGGCAACTTCTAACAGCCTGCACTCAGATGTGAGAGCAGAGGAATGACTTAAAGTTGGAACTTATAATTGAAAGAGAAGCAGAACGTAAAAGTTTGAAAAATTTGCAGCCTAGCCATGTGGCAGAGAAAGAAAAAGTGTTTTGGGGAGAGGAACTCAAGCAAGCTATGGAACAACCAGTTGTTAGATAAATTTGAATAATAAAAAAGAAGTAAGTGCCACTATCCAAGACAATAGAGAAAAAAGCCTCCTAGGCATTTCAGAGATCTTCACAGCAGCCACTCCCATCACAGACCTGGAGGCCTATGAGGGAAGAATGGTTTCATGGCCCAGGCTTAGGTCCCCACTGTTCTGCACAGCCTTGCAAGACTGTTTCCCACATCCCAGCAACTCTGGCTCCAACCTCAGCTCAAGCGCCCCAGATACTGCTCATGCCACCACATTGGCAGTCGCAAGCTGTAAGCCTTGGCAGCTTCCACGTGGTGTTAAGCCTGTAGGTACACAGAAGACAAGAGTGAATGAGGCTTGGCAGCCAATGCCTAAATTTCAGAGGATATATGAGAAGGCCTGAGTTCCCAAGCAGAAGGGAACTCTCTTGCTTGTTTCTGCTTTCACTATGTGACCTGCTTGTTCTCTCTTCACTTTCTGTCATGACTGAAGCTCCCTGATGCTTCCCCAGGGAAGGCTGTGAAGAAGGGATTTGTGGGTTTGGAGCCCCCACATAGAGTCCTCATTTGGAACAGTTCCTAATGGAGCTGTGAGAAGTGGGATACCATTCTCCAGACCCCAGAATGGTAGATCTACCAGACTTGCAACCTCAGTGTGGAAAAGCCACAAAGTCTCAACCTGTAAGAGCAGCCATGGAACCTGAACCCTGAAAAGCCACAAGAGTGGAGTTGCCCAAGGCCTTGGGAGCCCACCCCTTGCACCAGTGTGTCCTGGATGTGGGACATGGAAACAAAAGGGATTATATTTTGAAGATTTAATATGTAATGACTGCCCTGCTGAGATCCAGACATGCATGGGGGCTGTATCCCCCCCCCCCTTTTTTAATCCAATTTATCCCTTTCAGAATGGGAATCCTTACCCAATGCTAATACTCCCATTGTAACTTGGAAGTAAATAACTTGTTTTGATTTTACAGGCTCATAGGTGAAAATAACTCATTTCCAGATAAGACTTCAGATTTGGAACTTGGGACTTTTGAGTTAATGCTGGAATGAGTTAAGACTTTAAAGGGACTGTTGAGAAAGCATGATTGTATTTTTTTAATGTGAGAAGGAAATGAGATTTAGGAGCAGCCGGGGCAGAATGATATAGTTTGGATATTTGTCCTTGCCCAAATCTCATGATGAATTCTAATCCTCAGTGTTGGAGGTGGGACTTGGTGGTAGATGTTAGGGTCATAGGGGAGGATCTCTAATGGTTTGGTACTCTTTTTGTGATAGTGAATGAGTTTTTACAAGATTGGGTCATTTAAAAGTGTGAAGCACCTTCCCCCTCAACTCTCTCTTGCTTGTTTCTGCTTTCACTATGTGATGTGCCTGTTTTCTCTTCACTGTCTGCCATGACTGAAAACTCCCTGAGGCTTCCCCAGAAGCCAAGCAGATGCCAGCCCCACGCTTCCTGTAAAGTCTGCAGAACCATTAGCCAATGAAACTGTTTTTTCTTTATAAATTACCTAGTCTCACACATTTTTTTTTTTTTTTTTTGTAGCAACACAAGAACAGCCTAATATAAGCTGGTAACTAAGGTACAAGACAAATCCTCTTTACTTTTTCCTGTGCTTTTCTCAATCAGATGGAGTCTTTGACCATAACTTCCTCAGCTGGGAATGTGCTTGGTCATACTTGAAGCTACCATCCTTCAGAGGCCAAGGTCCACAGCATACTCCTTGGGTATCACTCCTGGTTATTAGGGCCTAAGGACTCTAATGATGGTGATGAACGCTGGCAGGACTGGGTCTTTTCCTTCAAGGCAGTAGGTTCCCTTCTGGCCCAGGGTGCGTCTAGAAATGTCATCTTGGAGGTAGAGCCCGGAATGGTGTCCTCACAACTCTGCCCAGTGTCCTATCCCACTGTGGCTGAGCTGGTATCCAAGATGCAAGACAAAGTCCTCTTTACTCTTCCCTCTCCTCTCTTCAAGTAGAAGGAAAGGGTCACTTTTTTATTTCTGTGAGCTTCACTGCCTGGGGTTGGGGAAGGGATGGCACAATAACTCCCTCAGCTGCCTATCTGGTGTCTCCCTAGGTCAAATGCCACCCTGGCTCTTAGCCCAGCTCGGCACTAGGATTTTCCTAGGAGTTGCAATCCTTGTGTCCTAGGCTGTCTTTCAAGTTTACCTAGAACCCAAGAACGCTTCAGCCCACTGTGGCAAGGCTTCCTGAGAGACTCGAGTTCTGACTGATGGGGTGGGCTATTCTCTTCTGACTAGGTCTGGTCCAAATGCTTCTTTTGTACATGGGCCCTGGTTGCATCCAGGATGGCTTTATTCTCGGTTGTGACAGGGAAGCACTGAGTTCAATGTAAAGTCCCCCAGTCACTGCACTGTCCTTCTCCAAGTGCACAGCTGTTGCTGGGGGATGGGGGAGGGGTGGCATCAGCAATTCAAGACTGTCTCTTCTACCCTCCTTAATGCCTTTTTCTGTGATACAGATTTAAAACGAGGTACTGTAATTGCTCATCTGATTTTTGGTTCTTGTGATGGTGCTTTCCTACATGCAGATAGTTGTTAAAATGTGGTGTTCGGCAGGGGCGATGAACAGTGTAAGCTTCTATTCCACCATCTTGCTCCACCTCCTTCTGTTGATTTTGATAATTCTTTATATATTCTATACACAAGTATTTGTTGACTATACAGTTTGCAAGTATTTTCTCCCAGTTTCTAGCTTGCTATTTCATCCTCTTCAAATAAACTTTCAGAGAGAAAAATATGCTTTGAAAAAAATGTTGATAAGTTCCAATTTATTTACTTTGCATTTTATGAATTACTCTTTTGATATCAAGCCTATTAACTCTTTTGCTTTGTCTTAAATCTCAAAGATTTTCTCCTAAGATATATATATATGTATATATGTATATATGTACGTATATCTAAATATACCTAAGATATATATATACGTATATGTGTGTGTATTTATACATATATATACACATACATATGTGTGTGTATATATATGGTTTTGCATGGTATATTGAAGACTGTGACCTATTGTGGGTTAAATATGTGAGGTACTGCTCAGTTAATCCTTGGGAGGTGGTTTATGGGTGTCCAATTACTCCAGCATTATTTGTTGAAAAGGTTTCCTCAGTTGAATTGCCCTTGCAACTTCATCCAAAATTTGTTGGGTATATTTGTGTGAGCCTACTTCTGGGTTCTCTATTCTGCTCTATTGATCTATGTGTCTATCTCTCTGCCAATACCACACTGTCTTGGTTAATGTATCTGTAAAATAATCTTTAATATGATAGACTGATTCTTCTCAGTTTATGCTTCTTTATTAGGATAGTAGGTGATAGCTATTGGAGGACCTATGTCTTCTCATATTAAGTTTAGAATATGCTTATATATATCTACAACAGGGGTGTCCAATCTTTTGGCTTCCCTGGGCCACATGGAAAGAATTGTCTTGGGCCACACATGAAATACACTAATACTAACAATAGCTAATGAACTAAAAAAAAAAAAATCACCAAAAATGTCTCATAATGTTTTTAAAAAGCTTATGAATTTCTGTTGGGCCACATTCAAAGCTGTCCTGTGGCCTGCGGGCTGTGGGTTGGACAAGGTTGATCTACAGCAAACCTTACACTGATTTGGATAGAAATTTAATTAAGCCTTTAAGTAAATGTGGAGAAAGGTAACATCCTCACTATGTTGTCTTCCAATTCATAAACACAGTGTACAACCTCTCCACTTGTTCATGTCTTCTTTGATTTCTTTCATTAACATATGTAATTTTAAATATTCAGATGTGCATGTTTGCTAAATGTCACTGTAAAAGAGACCATGTTTTACATTTCAGTTTATAAACATTCCTTGTTAGTATATAGAAATATGATTGATTCTTAGGTGTTGAACTTGTATCCTGCAACCCTGCTATAATCTAAACTCTTCTAATGTGCTAAGATATGATTGGTGTTGACCTAAAGCCATGTTGTTATTGTCAATATAAGTTTATTACCATATTTAGAGTTTGTGTCAAAAAAACTTGTAAATAATATTCCTGCTACCTTTGTATCTGGAAGTGCAGGAAAAAGAAAAAACATCATTATTCTTGTGACTTTTCTCAGTGGCTTAAGTATACGCTACGTAACAGGCACATGAGCCATATAATTGGTTAGGTTAAGTAAGCTTTCATTTAATCAAATCAACAAATATTTAGTGAGAGTCTGCCATGTGTAATGTACTGTAACAGCTTCATGTAATTTTTTCTTCAATTATCTAATATTCTCCTCTCTTCTAAATGGTGTTGTAGTTGGATTTGGGGAAACTTAGCAGGACAAATAAGGCTTTACGTAAAGCTTTCAGTTAATCTGCATGTATCTACACCAGTGTTCCCATGACGTACCTCAAAAAGGATTTATAATGTCTTAAAAAATTGGAAAAAATAAATTCCACCACGATATATATAATGTAAACCAGGTATCTAAATATAATGTACATTCCTATTATAAGTCTGCATAAAGTATACAACCAAACAAAATTGCAGATGAAAATGAGTAAAAGGATAATTTTAGAATAGTAATATTTAGAGAATAATTCCTCAATTCAGATTGTTAGTATATTTTCTTGTCTGCATGTATGCACTGGCATTAACTATGTGTCCACTTTTATCAGTGAATTATAACAGAAATGAATTTCAGATAATAAAGTCATAAACATCTGGGTTTTGCAGCACATGGTCTGCTGAAGTTTGAATATGAAATGATCTTGATTTGATTTCCAATAATAAAAGGAAACAGGATAGAATGAGATAATTTATGGTATTGTGCTGCTGAGAAATAGTCTCACTTACACACTTGCTTACAGTCTCCTTTATGGTCACATACTGTTCCATGTCTTCAGTGCCCTTGAGAACTGAGTTACATCAGTTTGTATAAGACAGCGCTTGGCATACAATAGGCACTCAATAAGTTTTACGAATGAAAGAATAAATTGCAGTGTGTAACATTTCAGCATCAAATTTGAGAACCCACTTCAGGCAAATATTGAGAATTTATCGACATCATCTTAACATCATTTTAATAGTCACAGACTTGTAAAAGAAGTAAAGTGACAAAACTGCTAACAACACTTGCCCTCACCCACAGACAGATACAGACCAGCCAAAGATAAAAACATATTAAATGTTTACAATTCTAGTGCTGGTGACTGAGACTGCAGGTGAGTGAGAAGGCCCAGATCATGGTGGTATAGCCTAGATCTAATTCACACAGCTGTTGAGTACTGGACTACTAGATGGCAGGATAGGAGAGATAATATTCCTGCTCTTCCAAAGCTGCCAGCAATATCAATAAATAATTTCAAGAACCCTCCTTCTGTATGTAATTTGTATAGCCTTGCTGTATCATCAGTGTTCTGCATGCTGTAGGCACTCAATGAAAATTTGCCAAGAAATACATACATCAGAGGAGTTTGACAGAGTTATGAAGGCAAAGAGCAGCAATAACAGGAATCCTAGATTTAAATGATGACCAAAATGGCATGACACAATTGGTATGCAAAAACAGGTTCCAAAAGTCTATTGAAGGACGAAAGGACATAGGAAGTGGATTCCTGGCAAACGAAGGGGACAGTTTCAGAGAGGACCAAAGTTGCTCCAATTACTGGGGTTCCCAGTGAGGTGAGGAGAGAATTAGGTTTGAACTGCAAAGGAATATTTAGTCTCAAGTTTTGTTAGTGGATGATGATTTGCACATAGATACCACCTAGGAATTCCATGTCTATTTGCTGTCTACACGCTTAAGGCTGAATCGGTGTCATATATTATGTGAATTAAAATTATAAAAATAACATCATAATTACAGTGGTTTTCCTGTTTTACATATTGCTAGAGGTTTAAGAAATGAAAACATAACTCTTTAATGCAATTTACCTAAGAAAATTCGTGAAAATATGCACAAGGGAATATACTATACACATTCCCAGTTTTTCTTTTTTGCATTTTAATCTAAACACTTATTTTCTGTGTATACGGAAAATCTTTTAGGATATTTCACTTTAATTAGTAGTAACTCTAATAAGTACATCTAAAAAAAATTCGATACTGGTGAAACCAATAGAATTTTGACCACACAGACAAGGTTTTAAATCTTTTATATGAGTGCCTCTTACTTGAGAAAAATGGTCCCCTGCTATCAAGAAACTTAAACTCTGGTGGAGGGAAGACATAAAGTGTATGATACATAACATCATCCACATAAAGATATATTGTAAAGATAATAAGAGTTATATGAAACTGAATTATGGGGAAATGAGATGCTTTAAATAAAGATGATCAAGGGACATCTCCCCTAAGGGGTGAATGGTTGAGTTGAGATTTGAATGACCTGAAGGGGACAGCCATGCTAAAGTCTGAGTAGAGTATTCCAAGTAGAGGGAACAGATAGTACAGTTGCCTTGAAACAGAAATTGTTTGTCATATTCTAGGAACAATAACAAAAAGGGGGCCAGTGTGGTTAGAACAGAGTGAACAAGGAATGTATATTGCTATTACAAGTCTGCATAAAGTATACAACCAAACAAAAACAATTACAGATGGAAATAAATAAAAGGATAATTTTAGAATAGTAACATTTAGAGAATAATTCTTCAATTCAAATTGTTAGTATATTGTATTTTCCTGTCTGCATGGACAAAAGCATTGACAGGAAAAAAAAAAAAAGAGAGAGAGAGAGAGAGAGGACTCATGGAGCCACTGTAGGCCAGAGTTAGTGTTTTCTATTTTGTTCCATGTGTAAAAAAATGTTGGTGAGGAGTGATATATGTTTTAATTTTTGTTTATAAAAAATTACTGTGTTTATTCTGTGGATATGACTAGAAAGAGGAAACGTGGTAAAAAAGATACCTTGTTTAGAGGGTGTTGTAGAAGTGCAAGTAACAGACAACATCTCCTTGAATGAGAATGGTAGTGGTGGAGATGGAGAGAAATGGATACATTGAGCTTTAATTTGGAAATAGAGATAAAAGAACTTGCTTATGGATTGGATATGTCTGTTAGTCAAGGTGACACAAATAGAAGATTCAAGAATGACTCCTAGTTTTTCTGACTTGAATGACTGAATAATGTTAGTGCCATTTACTGCAACTGGGAAAGTGGGTAGGGAATATGTTCTAGTAGAACGTGAGGTAGGAGAGATAGAATAAAAATTTTCTCTGGAAATAACTCCTACAGCAGACATCATGATGGAGATCTGGAAAAGGAACAAGAAAATAAAAAAAGGAAGACAGCATATGGTATCTAAAGAGGATTAATAAAACATCTTTAAAATGCTAATAACCCCAAAAATGATTGGAGGTTTCTTTTGTATGTGAAGAGCTATGGTCTCATAATAGTGGGTAATAGACAGACCTCTCTTTCCCCATTCTGTTCTGTGTGTGTGTGTGTGTGTGTGTGGTTTTTGCGAAAGGGTCTCACTGTCACCCAGGCTGGAGTGCGGTGGCACAATCGTGGCTCACTGCAGCCTCAGCCTCCCTGGGTTCAGGTGATTTGCTCACCTCAACCTCCCAAGTAACTGGGGCTATAGGCATGTGTTGCCACACCTGCCTAATTTTTTGCTTTGTGTGTGTGTGTGTGTGTAGAGATGGGATTTTACCACGTTGTCCAGGCTGGCCTCGAACTCCTGAGCCCAAGTGATTCTCCTGCCTCGACCTCCCAAAGTCCTGGGATTACAGGTACGAGCCACCACACCCAGCAGAATTAATATTTGAAATAGTAGTAGCAGACAAATGAAGTAACGCAGTCGAAAAATTTTACACAGGTATATACTTGGAGACAATAAAAAGCAGGACAGGTTTAACAAATATGGACGCTATGCATTCTGTGTCCTTTACAGGTGTAACTAATCAAAAAAGTACCTTTTTGAAGTCCTTATATGAAAAAGCCACTTGCACGCATGTGTTTATAGCAGCCCAATTCACAATTGCTCAGCTGTGGAACGAACCTAAGTGCCCATCAACTAATGAGTGGATAAAGAAAATGTGGTAAGTGTATATACCATGGAGTACTACTTATCCTTTAAAAGGAACAAAATAATGTCTTTTTGCAGCAACTTGGATGGAGCTGAAGGCCATTATTTTAAGTGAGGTAGCACAGGAGTGTAAAACCAAAAGCTGTATTTTCTCACTTGTAAGTGCGAGTTAAGCTGTGAGTATGCAAAGGCATAGAGAATGATATACTAGACTTTAGAGACTTGGGGGGAGAGTGGGAGGGAGACTCTGGATAAAAAAACTGCACATTATATAAAATGTATACTACTCAGGTGGCAGGTGCACTAAAATCTCAGAATTCACCACTATAGAATTCATTTATAACAACAACCTACTTGTACCCCAAAAGCTATTGAAATAAGAATTTTAAAAATAAAAAAATAAAAAGTACTTTTTTTCTTCTAAGTTTGAACACATCAGATATTTTGAACTGAACATTGCAGAGAAGCAGTTTAAAATCACTGGGGGACTTTGGAGTAAAAAGTTGTCGTGGAACTGTGTGGGACTAAACCTGATTGAAGTCAGTAGTTATGGATAAAATGGAGATAGCAAATATAGACAATGTTTTCAAGAAGTTTGGCTATCAAGGCTGGGAGAAATAGAGACATATACTGGAGGATGACTTGTGTTGTTTTCCTCTAATTTGGTATTAAGGCCTCTCTCTGCGAAGGGAGTATACATTCTAGCCCTTCCCTGACAGGGCTCCAGAGGATTTGGTCGTAGATGCTTACACTGTGACTTCCATGGAATAATTCTTTATCCTGATATATCATCTAATGCTTACGTGTCCAACTTGTTTCCCTCTTACAGGCAACTTGTTTACACTGGTAGATGCTCTTGTGCCTCTTGTCTGACACATGACCAGGTGAATCCTGACAAGATAGGCGCTCTCTTTGTCTGGGAGGAAAGTTAGGTCTGGGGGTGTCAGTTGCGTAAGTCACAAAACAGACAACATAGCAAAAACACAGGAAATAACAGGAGCACTTCATTACTCAGAGATCCAAAACAGGGGGATACCCATGAGGGCTGATGTGCAGGTTGCAGGGGCTATGTGCTTAACCCACAGGTGGGCAACCAGAGAAAGGGATGGTCCTGTAGGCTCAGGCTTTGATTGGGTTCCAGGATGTTACCCAAGCAGGTTTCCCATGGGGAGTTATAATTGATGGGGTTAGAGGAAGCAGGTGTGACTTCTGTTGGGTCACTCTGTGACTGAGAGGTGGTCACTGGAGCATATCTCAACCGTATCTGCAACATCCATGCAGGATGACGGGGTCACTGGGGCGAGTCAAGTAGGTTGTATCTATATGTCCCAAAGAGAGCTCGTCATCAGAATGCAGTTTTGTAAGGCAGATACCTGGATTGACCACATTGAGAAACTTGGAGGAGATGGAGAACTGGAAACGGGGGCAAAGGTAACTCAACCTTGCTTCTGATATTGGAAAGTCAAACTTATATTCAGAAAGAACAGTGAGGCAACATAAAATTATAAGAATCACTACAACATTAGATCAATGAAAATTTTTCAGATGGGAAATTAGAACATACAAGTTTTCAGAAATGAGTCATTAAAACATGTAACAATTATTGAACGTTCACTCAGTGATAAGCACTGTCCTTGGTAGTTTATATATATGTGCTACTTAGTTCAACTCATAATAAGGATATGAGCAGCTTATTCCAGATGAGAAAAATGAGGAAGTTGGAACAGGACAAGAGACAAAAATGAGGAAGTTGGAATAGAATTTGTCCAAAATCATTCAGCTACTAAATAGCTGAATGTGTGCAAGTTTATGAGTCCATCCTCTAAATCATTGTACTGTCATACTGGTTCTTACTAAGCACTGAACTAAAGGGTGAAAATAGTGGAAAGAGAAAAGAGCATGTTGCTGAATGGTCTTTGATCATGAGAGCTTTAGTACATGGGAGAAAAAGTAGTTCCCACTGCAAAAGATACAGGGGTAAGATAATCCTTGGAGGAAAGCCAGGTGTCAGTTATTGTGGGACTAGAGGTGGTGTTTGGTAAAATGGAACAGGATCTAGAGAATTTTACTGCTAACAGAGAAGAAACAGAGGGCACAGTATTTAGGAGAGAGATGATAATCATCAGTTGGGTACAAGGAAAGGAATTGCAGATAATTATACTAATAAAAATGTGTAAGAGGAATTACAGATAATTATACTAATAAAAATGTGCAAGAGGAAAGATAACCAATGTAATGTTCTTGGACCTGGGTGTTAGAACATGTGGCTTTGAGGCATGGTTAGACTAATGAGTGGTAAGTTGGTGGGAACTTACTTCTTAAGATACTAGCCATAAGACTAGGAGGTGGTACAGAGAAGATGGTTTCAACGTGCTGTAAATAATGTCCAAAACGTCTCCCAGAAGCTAGTTGTTGAAGAATTTCCTCATCCTGTATTTCTTTTGATTCTTATTCTCTGTTTTCTTTATGCTACCTGTGTCTTCACAGTGACCATCATTTATTGAACCCATACTAGGTATCAACACTATACTAGGCACTTTACATCTTATTGAATCCTATATATTATTTATTGAAATAATGATTCCCTGTATATTATGAGTTATATTATTTTCTTCTTCAGGAAGGGTCCTTTTCCTTTATTTTTATTATAATAAAAATACAAGTTATCCCATAACTTTTACCATGCTGTATTATTTTGTTTCACATTAATATAATATAAATGGTCATGACTTAAAGAGCTACTGTTATTCCCTCCTTCTTCCTTCTTTTTTTTTTTGAGACAGAGTCTCGCTCTGTTGCCCAGGCTGGAGTGCAGTGGCCAGATCTCAGCTCACTGTAAGCTCCACCTCCTGGGTTCACGCCATTCTCCTGCCTCAGCCTTCCGAGTAGCTGGGACTACAGGCGCCTGCCACCTCGCCCGGCTAGTTTTTTTGTATTTTTAGTAGAGACGGGGTTTCACCGGGTTAGCCAGGATGGTCTCGATCTCCTGACCTCGTGATCCGCCCGTCTCGGCCTCCCAA